>NW_028275165.1:20322580-20622580 GCF_013281855.1 Momordica charantia
AAGCTACTCGTGTTTGCATTTGGGCGCTCGTTGCTTTAAGTTGAACAGTTGTTGGCATCAATTTTGTTATCTGATTTCAACCCTCCCCCCACCCCAAACGTAAAAGAGATAGGGTGTATACAAATATTTATATCCATGGGTTCGTTCAGCTGTGTAAACTAATGTGATTCAGTAGATTAGGGACACTCAGGCAGAGGCTTGCAAGTCCCTACCAAAAAGGATATGGATTTTAGTACTCAATTCAGTTTGAGGTGGAGTGTGAATTCACTTGGTCAAATTTTATCTTTACGTTCTCCTGAATTTACCCAACCGTTTAATTCAATTACTGATGCCATGTCTTTATCTTTGCTTTTCCGGTGGGGCCTGTCTTTTAAACTCTGTTCATGCGCAACTCGCAATCGAGGATAGTCTGAGCATAGCGATTGAAGTTGGTTTTGCTTTGCAAGACTTGGTAGACGGTTGGCTGTTGATTAGTTGAAAAATACAAACTGGGATATTAAAAAAAGGGAACAAAAACTTGTTATTTTTCTTAGTTGATTAGTTGAAAAATACAAACTGGGATATTAAAAAAAGGGAACAAAAACTTGTTATGTTATTAGAAAAAAAAGAAAACTCTTATCATTTAAAATGGTACCATTTTTAAACGAAAAAAAAGAACATTGGTTTCAGAAAAAAAGTCAGTTGTTATAAATGTATTTTAGAGTTTAGTTCATGATAAACGGTGTGAAACCCACGTAGCGAATTTCATTTCCGGGAGTTGCCACGTAGCCGTCCTTTTCGTAGTCTGGGAATGGACACGTCATGATATCGTAACACGTGTCGTTCTGTCCTTGTTTCTCTTTTTCTTCGGCGCGCTCCTTATATTTCGTTTTCGTCGGCCCGCGAAGCGCATGCGAACGTTTCGTCTCTCCTCCCGGACTTTGGCTATCAAATCGACTGCAGATTTTGGACTTCAGTTATATTCATCTTTGTTTCTGATTTTCTTCCTTCAGGCAGTAGAAGACTGAGAATTAGAAGAAATGGGCAGTAGAAACCTTGAGAATCGTTCATTGGTTGATGAAATACGTAGCTTCGATAGCGGAGGTTTCTTGTACGACCTTGGCCATCCTCTTCTCAATCGCGTCGCCGAGAGCTTCATCAAGGCCGCCGGGGTTCGTAATCTTTCGTGATCCTATTTCTGTTAACCGCTTTGATAATCTTGATATGATCGTGCTGTATTTTACTTCAATGTGTGAATCTAAGACGTCTGTGGTACGTCGTACAGATTGGGGCATTGCAAGCTGTGTCTCGCGAGGCTTATTTTACGGCTGCGGAAAGTAAGATTCATTTCATCCAGTATTTCGATCCGATCCTTGCTTGATTTCACTTGAATTTCATCTCACGGTTAAACTCTGCTTCGATTTTGTTTCACTTTCATGTATCATGGCTTTTGTTTCCTCTGTCTTCCACGTTTAGGAGATGGTTGACGTAACCACTTCGATTTCACTCGAATTTCATCTCACATTTCAACTCTGCTTCGCTCTCGTGTCACTTTCATGTACTGTGGCTTTTTTGCTTTGTCTTACGCGTTTAGGAGATGGTTGATGTAAATTGGTTAACAAAAGTTTGTTATGCTTGGAAGAATACTATCATCTGTACGTGTTTGGGAGATTGTTGATGTAAATTGGTTAACAAAATTTTTTAATGCTTGGAAAAATTTTATCATCCGTACAGGTCTTGATTCGAACAGTGGAGTGCCGCCTGAACTATCGACTGCTAAAAAGCATCGTCTTCCAGGCCTTAAAGGTATTCGATGGATTCATCTTCCAAGTTGAGCTTTGTTTATCCTCAAGCAAAATCGTTCTTATGTCCGCCTGCTAGGTTTGATCCTTTTTCTGCCTGGTCGCTGGAAATTGTGTTCTACTAATTATATTCTTTCAGATTGATAGATGTGCATTATTTTGGGCTATAGTACGAGATGTGGATTCCAAATTTTTTATTTGATGATACAGACTAAAAATGGAGTGCCCCTTACGATTCTGTATAATTTGTGCAAAGGTCTGTAAGTTAGTTTTGTCCCATAGATATGATTGAAACCATATCTTTTTTTCTACGCCGTGCAGGTGAAACTAACAGAGTGTCTCTTGAAGCCATGGTGAGTGTTTGCAGCTGGTGGTCGAGTGTTACATTTGTGTGAATTATTTTCACTGGTATCGGTGGTCAGTAAAATGGCACTAATTTTAATTATTTTGCATTTTAAACGGTGTATGTCAGGTGAAGAACACGGGAAAAGAATCTCTGCAATGGGGTTAGTATTCCTCTTCTGAATTCTTGAATGCCAAACATCATTGCATTGCATCTCAAAAGATATTTCCTTTGCTTAAATACCTTTTTTTTTTAATCATGGGAAACGAATCCTTTGCTTAAATACCCTTGTTGTGTATGTTATGTTATCTCAAGTCACTAATTTGATCGATCATTCGGTTGCACACTTTGGATTTAGCTTATGTTATGTCCAAGTGCTTTGAAGGGAAACATTTCTTCTATAAGCACTTCTTGAAAGCTCACCCTAAGTTGATAGATCGGTTGATTGAGTTCTTGTTTTTGTTTTATTTTACCCACCACAGAATTTGGTGGGTTTTTAAGATCTGGAGTGAAATTTTTTGTGTTGGGTAACTAGTATAACAAGTCTAGACATAAAGGGAGAGTAATACGATCTGAAAAAAAAGGAACAATATTCTAATTTATGATTGAGTGGTGTGATTTAACTATATGTTCTAATTTATCTTTTTTCTGGGTTGTAGGATTAGCTGCTGGAGTTTATTCTGGTCTTACCTACGGTTTAAGAGAGGCTCGTGGAGCACATGATTGGGTATATAATAACCCTTCCCTTCCGTAATTTACCAATAAATATTTGATGTTTTAGTTTAAACACTATTTTAGTCATGATTTTGTTTCATTTTTCGGTCTTCCTGTACTTCTTTACTTAATTCTGGTCCTTTTACTTACACCTTTTGTTTGGTTTAGTCCCTAGTACCCACAAAACGTCCATTTATTTGTAAAATTTTAACAATAAATAATATTAGAAGAGTTTAAAATTGAACTTAATTCAAAAGAGAGCTTGAACCTAATGTGTGTGTGTGTGTGTGTGTGTGTTTTTTTTTTTTTTGTAAATGATTTAGAGGTTTTGTTGTTCTAGCCCTAAAACCATGAATCTGGATCAATTCCATTGCAGAAGAATAGTGCAATCGCAGGTGCAATCACGGGCGTGGCTTTGGCACTAACATCAGACGAGTCTTCTCACGAGCAGATCGTACAATGCGCCATCACCGGCGCTGCTGTTTCCACGGCTGCAAATATTTTTGCTGGCGTATTTTAGGTAGGTCGCCGGCGGAGCCATTTCACAGAATTCGACATGTCGTTCATGTTCTATTTCGATGCGTGGTCATCAGAATTCTCCACTCTCTCTTTCTTCTGAAGAAAACTATAATTTGGTTCGTCTCTTTTGGATTTTGGTTTAATCCTCGTTGTCCTCTGACGCCTTGTTCTTCGTCGGCTTAATTTTTTATTTTTTATTTAATTTTTTGCTTCTCGTTAGGATATATATAACGATACGTTTATTAAAAAAATTCAAGGTGAAATTCTTATTTATTAGTTTCCAAATTTTAGAAAAATAACTAAAGCACATATTTTTTTTAAAGTTTAAAAGGAGAGACATTTGAGAGTGGATGCCAAGAAATGTAACCTTCTACAAACCCGAAAGTTTAGATATGAAATTGGTTTATTTAAAAAAAATGTAAGGACTAAAATATAATTGAATCTAAACAAAAAATTATTTTGATCTTTATTATTCTGTAATTATTTTGATTCTTATTAATGTTTAGTGATGAAATATTCACATCAGTTTATATCAATTAGGCTGTTTGATGAAGAACAATTTCGTCTAAAAACAGTCTAGCTTGTTTTGTCACAAATTTTTTTGGTATATATATATTTTTTGAATGCTTTAGCAACTTTTTTTAAAAACAAAATTTTGGAAACTACTGGTTGTAAGTCTAAATGGTTATCAGAACTTTATATCTTTAATTAGAGACAAAAAAGAATATATTTGTTGTATTTTCAAACACAAAATGGTTATCAAAACTTTATCTTTAATTAAAGACAAAAAAGAATATATTTGTTGTATTTACAAACACAAATGGTACAATATAAAGTTAATATTTGCAAAGACAAGGTACAATATCTGTTAATTATGTAGTTAATATTATTTTTAAAACGGGTTTTGCTTTTTTTTTTTTTTTTTTAATTTCAACTAATTTTTAGTCCTTGTATTTTATCTGTTGGGTTTGAGTTGTGATTGTAACTCAGTGATTGGGTCATATAGGGGGACAAGGTTCGTGAATATATAGGAACAAGGTTCGTGTCTAATTGAAATTGAATATATAGAAGCTGAAATTGAATATGTATGAACAAGCTTCCAAATTGAATATATAGAAGCTGGAATTGAATATGTACGAACAAGCTTCAATTAAATTGATCGGATCATGTAGGAATAAGGTCTTTCTGAAGTTTGAAAAAAACTTGTACATATAGGAACAAGGTTCGTGTCAAATTGATCGGGTCATATGTAGGAACAAGGTCCTTCAAGTGTGAAGTTTGAAAAAAAAAACTTATACGCAAAGCACGAATTAAAGGGCAGGCAAAGCTCGAAGGTAGTTATTGAACATTTAGGCTAAAGAGTCTCGTTAGCCAGCTCCATGTCGGAGATAACGGAGCAATTGTTACACCATTCGTGCTGGTAGGAGATAACGAAGTAATTGTTATACCATTCGTGCATGTCGCTACTCGTGTGTGTTATCAGAAGGTATCATATTTTTTTGACGAACAGGTTTGGAAATTCGTGCATGTCGCTACTCGTGCGTGTTATCAGAAGGTATCATACTTTTTCGACGAACAAGTTTGGAAAAGGAGGTATGATCTCGCTTTCAAACGTCTGCTAACGTCTTTTATTTGAAAGAGAGTTACGACAAAGGAGAATAAGTTGCGGATCAATACATGATTGAGGAAAAGGGCTTGAACGTCCACAGGATTGAAAAGAAGGGAGGGGGTTTGGGGCGGGGTAGTATAAGTCATTTCCAAAATCTAATAAATTTCTTGTTAGAGAATCGTGTCCTATGGTTCCTCGAGTGCCAGCTATGGAGAGTAGTGTTTTTCTGATTGATGTTGATGAAAACTTCACACAGGTTGTGGTGTCAAAGCGGTCGGAAATTGACTGAAGATCAAGAGCGTTTTTAGGCTTGAAGAGGAGTAGATGAGTTGCACGAAACCAAATCGGTTCCCCACTTAATCAATTACCTGTTGCTTCGAATGTCCTACTAAATTTTGATGAAAATGAAAAAAGAAAAACTAAAATGTTTTTTCGGAGTACATAAATTAAAATAAAATTTTCGTATGTTTGTAGAATGACTAAAATAAATAAATAAATAAAAATATCATACTAAAACGAATAAAAACATAATAAGGGGGAAGTACATGAAAAAAATAAAAATAAAAACCAAAGAGGCAAAGAAAAGAGTAAGGAAATTGGAAGGAAATTGGATGTACTTGTACCTTACAAAGACGGAAAAAAACCGGCGGTTTTTTAAGAACCCACCACTCCTTCTATTCCGCTCTATTCTATCACGATATTTCTTCTGCTGGGCCTTTGTGTTCCGTTCGAGATCGGCTTCTGCTGCGATCCGCCTTTCTTCCTTCAAGAACTTGCTTCCGCTGCATCTTCCATCCCCACGGTATTTTCTAATTGCGATTCTTGTACCTTCGACTGATTTTAAGGGTTTATTGGTTGCAAATGTTGCGTAATTGGACTTGATTTTTCGATTTCCTCTTTGGTTTACGAACCAGATCTTTAGAAGTCTGTGTTTCCTTTCAATCACGATCTCACGATCTTCCAACCGGTAACATTAGAAGTTTCTGGGTTGAAGTCGTTCAAGCTAAAATTTGATCTGATTTTCTTCTATTTCATCGCCTTTCATGGTAACTGGTAGAAAACCCTAATACTTCCTGCTATAATCTTTTCTTTTTTCTTTGGGGTTTTGTTGCTATCTTGTTCTTTCAATTTCTTTTCGGTGTTTGTATTTACATTCAGATATTAAATCTACAGCATGTCTTATAAGAAGGAAACCTAATAGTTATACTCCCCGCTCCGTTAATTTTGTTATCTTCTCTTTCCGTACTTTTTTTATTTGTTCTTAATTTGGGAATCTATTACGATCTTATGCTTCATTTTCCTGTTGCCCCCCGCCGGCACTGTACTTGGATTTAGATATTGAAACCAAAGCATGTCTAGTAAGAAGGAAGAGAAGTCGCAAGCTGCTGCTGAAAGGATTAAGGCTGCAGCTCTTAGTGCTGCAAAAGGCCTTAGTCGTGCCCAGGCCGAACGAGCAGCAGCCGCTGCGGCTCGAAACGTTAATGCTTATGGGCAGAAGGAAGAGGGCCCTAGCAGATGGCAAGAGAAGAGGGAAGCGAAGAGGCAGATGTATTTGATGAGTACTGAAAAGGCAGTCAGATTGGGTGAAAGAAAGGACCTTAAGGCCTCCATGTCTAGTGCTGGTGGAGCTGCTGCACAATGCCAGAAATGTTATCAGGTGGGACACTGGACTTACGAATGCAAAAATGAACGAGTCTACATATCCCGACCATCTCGAACTCAACAACTAAAAAACCCGAAGTTGAGGATGAAGATGTCAGAATCATATGAGTTGGACAACCCAGATTCTGGTAAGGAGAAGAAGAAGACCGAGAAGCATTCGAAGAAAAGCAAAAGAAAGCATCGTTCAAATGCAAAATCCGGTAGCGACAGCGAGGCCTCTGTTTTCGAGACTGATAGTGGGTCATCATCAGTTACTGGATCTGATGATTCTTCAGAAGGAAGCAGTTCAGATTACAGCTCTTCATCTGAATCAGAGTCAGAAAGGAGGAGTCGAAGGAGGAGAAAGAAGCAAAAGAAGGGGAGGAGAAAGAGGAGGTACAGCTCGTCTTCCGAATCTTCTGATTCAGACTCAGGATCTGAATCAGAATCTGATTCTGATGACGAGCGTAGTAAGAGGAAGAGCAGAAGGCACAGTAGAAGGCGCTAAGGTAATCAATCGAGTGAAGCGAAGCAAAGCGTATTAGAAGAGTCATATTAGAGAGATTTGAGTTCATTCAGTTTCATCCATCAGTCGTTTAGCCACAACTAGGGACGCTCTTGATAGAGTTGGTATCGAGTAATCTGAAGTTTGGGCTTTTCTAATTGAGCGTAGTATCATTTTCCTTTGCTCTCCTATAAATTGTTGTGGATGTATAAATTGTTGATACTTCAAATTTTATGTTTCTACGGATGCCGATGTTGGTTGATGCGAGGATATTGCATTTTGAATGAATTTAGGTAACGCTTTAATGGTGGTGTTGCCCTTGTTTGTCTCACCAGTCACCGCAGCCAATTGCAGGGCGCAGTTTCTACACATTTTCAGGCAAACAATGTCGTATAATATTTGTGCTTCATCCTAATGGAGGGGACATCATTTGGTTTGATCGTTATGTATTGTTGTAGGCAATTCCTGTATAAATAATTGTTGAGCTTTGCACATAATTATTCTGCCTCAAAATGATCTCTTCTGCCAATTCAACCAAAAAAAAAAAAAAAGTCGGCTCTGTTTAGAAAATACTATTCTAAAGTTTCACTACTAATTCTTTACTTTTCACTGAAATAGTAACGTTTTACAAACATTTCATTGGTATTATTAACTTTTCACAAACATTTCGACGTAGTGAAATGGGACAAAAATTGAATAGACCATAGAAATCCAGACTCGTTAACTACATCTTTGGAAGGTCTACTTTTGAAAAGATGGAGATATTTTTTAAATTTAAAAGTATTTTTGTAATTGAGCCTAATCCAAATATCTAAGCATGCATATTATCATTACAATAAAATAATCATGGGCAAAATTTCACGTCTTTTGCAGTGAATTTTTGTTTTGCTTTCTTTGCTTAGTGCAAACTGCTGCAATCGTTATATGAATAAATAAGATCTGAAGCACAAAAATGTGGCTGCTGGGATTCGAGCCCAGGTCTCCACGGCCACAACGTGGAATTCTCACCACTAAACTACAGCCACTTTTGATATAAACGTCTCATACAAAATTTTAAAAACCCTAAAATTTTCTTTTGTTCAGCCCGCAGAGGTGGCTCCGGCCACCGGAACGGTGCATTGTGGGAGCGGAACTGGATCCCTGCGGTTCATATTCCAGAACCCAACCTCATATTCAAGAACTCGCAACAACGCCACTTCTGCTTTCTTCGCCACTTCTCCGGCGGCCATCTCCATCCGCCGATCCGCAATGTTCTTCAAGGTATTGCAGTACTTTCCAAATCCTTCATTCCCCCACCTCTCGCACGCTTCTCTCAATTCCGGCGGCGTTTTTGATCCATCTCCCAGGCAGTACGCAAAGCTCTCGTGGTACACGGCTTCCATCGCCCAAAGAGCCGTAATCGCCACCGTATATTCCACTTCCGGCCGCATCAGACTCTCCAGAAACCTGAATATCGATCAATATCCATGAAAAAAATTTGAAGCAAAATCTTGCCTGTGATTATGGCGATGCAGATCTCGATCGGTACCTGGAGTAGCCGGCGGTTGCCTTTTGAGGAACAATCTCACTCAAATTCATCCCCCGTTTTAGGGCTTCCTTCTTGAACCACCCGATTTCGTCGTTCAGAGAAGCCAAACTTCCAAGTATCACCTCCTCGTCCGCTCTGTCGTCCGATTCTTTCCATGCCTTCACCAACACACTCCCGACGAACGCCGCGAAGGATCGCAGAAATTCGCATTCCTGTTCCTGCAAAAGATTGAACTCGAATTCTAATCGCTCTGAAAATCCGATCGTTTTGGAAGTTCTGTTTGGGGCCTAATCTGAATCGAGAATCGTTGTGCGTTCTTGTTGCTTAATTAATTAATTACCACCCAAGAAGAGAAGGCGGAGAAATCGATGGTGCCGTCGCGAATGGTTAGGACGAAAGGATGGCGAGTGGCTTCGATGTAGATGAGCCGGTGCTTTCTGAGCCATGCGTCGGTGGCGGCCATTACTCCGCCGAGTTGCGGTCGGGTCTTCGGGTCCGCCATTTTTACTTTCCTTTCTTTCTTCTTCCGTCTGCCCCAAATTCCAATTCCAATTCCAATTCCCAAATCCAAATGGCTAAGCCTAAGCGTGGGATAAATTGTACGCGTGTGGTTCGCTTGCAGGTTTTCCTCTACACGTGGCGTCTCTGCGGTTATGCGCCGTCACAAGCTTGGTGGCATGGTGTTACCTTAAGTAAATATTTTTAAATAATGTAAAATCTATAAAATACATTCAAATTATCTCCGACTCGATCCCAACACGATTTAGCATGCTTTGAGTTTCATTTCTACAATGCTAAATGTTTGAATTGACTCCCTATAAATTGAGATTAAGTTAATTATTGTTACTTTTGACAGTTTTTTTTTCTTTATAGGGATTTTCTATGTTTATTTAGCTATCAAAATTTATGGTCTGAGTAGAAAATAGAATAAGATAAAAAAAAAAAATTTTGGGTGCCTAGGAGATTGTTTAAGTTTAAATTGTGCCCAAACTACAATTCAAAAGATAAAGAAATGTTGTTAATTTCTTCATGTTAGTTCCAAGTTTGAAGTACCATTTGTATAAATAAGAACCCAATTTGTTACATAATTTTATAAGATAAATATTCATTTTGTGCCATAGCTCATCCTATGTGATATAGAAAAGGATCCCATGATCTTGAAACGATCTTACTTGGGATCGCAAATCCTAAGTTTGTCTATAAAGAGAAGATCTAATTATATTAGTTTTTATAATTGATTTCTTCTGCGTAATACTAATCGATAGGACCTCATTGATAAGTGCTACAAGATCTCGTATATTAGAATCCATGGTTATCATTTTATTTTTCAAGTACAACCTTCTAGAATATGAAAGAGCGTATAAAGAGACTAAATTTGTAATTTTTTCTTGGGGGAGAAAATACAGGGAGAGTAGGAGGGGAGGAGTCTAAGCACACTCAATAAATTTGACATTAGTGCACCAACTCTAAAATTCTTTGAGGAACTAAGGGATTCTTCCAAAATAATTTTAACACTAAAATGCAATTCTTTTAAATCTCATTGTCAAAGCAAAGTGTCATCCACAAATTGGATATACATTATCATAACTTTATTATCTCCAACTTAAGCAATTTGTGTTATCTTCTTAGAGATGATTTTCTGTTAAATTCAATTGAGTAAAAATATTTTGATATATTCAAATAGTAGAATGGTAGACCTGTTATAACAAGGAAAGAAATAAAAAAAACATAAAGATTAAAAAGATAATTAAAACGACTTTTCTTATGAGTATTTTGGTAATTTTGAAACAAGTGGCATGACAATAATTTTTTAAGATTTTTTTTTTCTAGAAACATTTGATTTTCTCTTGTATGGATGTTAGTTGAATGAGAAGGTAACGAATGTGAAAAGTGGTGCCAAAAATGACTTTATAGAAGGGTATTTTGGTAATTATGACAATAGGTGCATGATGGCAAATTTTTAAGAATTTTTTTTTGTTCCAGACTCATTTGATTTTCTCTGATAGGAATGTTGGCGGAATGAGAAGGTAACAAATGCGAAAAGTGGGGAAAAAACTAATTTTTATAAAAGTATTTTGGTAATTTTGAAAATAAGGGCATGACTGTAATTTTTTAAGATTTTTTTCCGTTCCAGAATCATTTAATTTTGTCTCGTATGTATGTTTGCCGATGAATAGGTAAACTGATGCGAGAAGTAGCGCAAAAAACGACTTTTAGAAGGGTGTTTTGGTAATTTTGAGAATAGGGTAATGGCGATAATTTTTCAAGTTTTTTCTTTTAGTTCTAGAATCATTTGATTTTCTCTTGTATGGATGTTGGTTGAATGAGAAGGTAAACTGACGCGAAAAGTGGGCAAAAAACGACTTGTTTGATGGGTGTTTTGGTAATTTTGAAACAAGTGGCATAATCGTAATTTTTGAAGTTTTTTTTTTTTTCGAGAATCATTTGATTTTCTCTTCTATGGATGTTGGCTGAATGAGAAGGTAAACACATGCGAAAAGTGGTGAAAAAACGACTTTTTAAAAGGGTATTTTTGAAAATAGTGGCATGAAGATAATTTTTTAAGATTTCTTTTTTATTCTAGAACCATTTGATTTTCTCTTGTATGGATGTTGGCTAAATGAGAATGTAGACGGAGTGAAATGTTGTGCAAAAAAACAACTTTTAGAAGGTTATTTTTGTAATTTTTGAAAAAGGGGGCCTGACGGTTATTTTTTAAGAAATTTTTTTAAGTTTCAGAATCATTTGATTTTCTCTCGAATGAATGTTGACTGAATGAGAAAGTAAACGGAGCGAAAAGTTTCGCTAAAAAATAACTTTTTAAAAGAGTATTTTGGTAATTTTAAAATAGGGGTATGACAGTAATTCTTTAAGATTTTTTTTTTTTTTTTTGTGTTCCATAATCATTTGACTTTCTCTTGTCTGAATGTTGACTGAATGAGAAGGCAAACAAGCCAAAAGTGACATAAAAAAACAGCTTTTTTAGAAGGGTATTTTCGTAATTTTTGAAAATAGGGGCATGACTCTAATTTTTTAAGATTTTTTTTTGTTCCATAATCCTTTTATGTAATATATATATATATATATATTTTTAACCTATATTACATTACAACTATTATAATACCCATTTTTTATGACAACAATCCCCTTGGGAGCCATTTTCTTTTTCCTCGTACTTTGGAGTAGTAGTTGTCAACTGTCATTGAATTTCACATTTAATTTTATCTTAAAAATGATGATTTTACTAGGGTTGTGACACAGTTATGAATGGTAATATATTTTACCTGGTCAATGATTTAAACTAAGACTTACTCTAAAATAGTGAATATTGAGTTTAATAGGGCTGTAATAGAATGCTTATAATTTTTTGATTGATGTAGTGGCAGTCCAACAGTTCGGAGTCTCGAGTTTACAACTTTACGACTGGCCAACCATACTCCTGAATGTCGCCTGTGACCGTAAGTAGTACATTTACTTGCCTGAAAAGAATTTCAATTCCACATGTCAAAACTGAGCCACACCCAAAATTGAAAATTGACGAACTCACAAAATTTGGTTACTAAACAAGGGTTTCAAACTCAAAGCTTGCTCCATTTAATAACCTTTTTTGTTCCACTTTTATCCTTTTATCCACCGTCTTGACGGAGTAGATGCACACTTACTAATATTACACAACTTACAACTGTTTCTTTTACAAAGCAGTAAAATAGAATATAATTCATTTTCATAAGTTTAGATCTTAGACCTTATTTTAAAATTTAGTTTTGTTTTTATATTTTGATATTTTTATTTCATGTTTATAACTAAGTTTTACCATTACGTTGCCATAAAAATAGAAAGAAAAAAAAAAGAGTTGGTACTGTTTTTTTTTTTTTTTTTGAGAAAGTATTTGAATATTGCTTTTAACTCAAGTGCTTTAGCTCTAAAAAGCACTCTAGAAAACAGATGAGGAAACATTAAAGTAATTTGTTATCCATGCTATTTTCACTAAACATATTTTTGAAAGAAAAAAAATCTGAAAGTACCTGAAATACGTTGTAGCGCAAGTGGGAATGGTAATGGCCCCTCACCTCAATCAGCTCTCTTAGTTGCACCGGCAGTGGGAGAGTCATCTTTAGGTGGAGTGTTTTGGTCCGACAGGATCTTTAGAACATTCACCAATGCTCTTAATCGATCCCATATGTTAAGCCCGTACGTTGCTTCAACCATTGACATCTGAAACTCGAAAGCGTTGTCTGCAACAGGATACTATACCACAAACCAAAACAAACCCATTTCAATATTACCTTATCACTAAAAGTACCAAAATTCAAGGACCAATCAAACATTTTTCTAAATTCAAGGACCAATTTGAGTCTAATAGGTTCGTGAATTTTAAAAAATGTCAATAAATTAGGAATCCATTAAACACAAAGCTCGAAATTTAAGGGCCAATAAGATGTTTATAGATTAAACTAAATTAGTACTGAAAATAAAAAAATTCTTGTAATAGCTCACCGTAAGAGGCTTAGGATACTTGGTCTGAATGTAGGGCCACCATCTATCCTCAACGACTGCTTTGACGAGACAACAAGCTCGTAGTCCTTCAACGCCTGCAAATCGACCGAATCCACTCTCTTTCACGCCACCAAATGGTAATGACTGAAAATCAAAGAGTCCTTACATCTAAAAGGGGTACGAACCATGAAAAAGTAAAAATCCATCAAAATATTTCAGAAAGATAAGGGAGAATGCTGGGCTTTTTCCACAAGAGGGATTGAAAGAGGATGCTAGGCTTTTTACACTTACTAGTGACACTAACTCGCAAAGCCATTGTATAGACCTACCTCAAAAACCTAAGAAGAGATTGAAAGTTGCTTTTTGAATATAAGAACTAAAATTCTAGTGTAATTTTCTACAGAAAAATTAATACCAATTATGTCCACATACTTGTATGCTTAAAAAATGAAAATATATTCTCTCAAAATTTGATGTTTTTTGCCCTATATTTTTTCTACGTCAATTAATTTCTCAAACCAATTTATAAATAGGTAAAACATATTAACAGTTAAGTGTCCAACAAATGTACAATAAATGTCTAACAAATGCATGTGTCACAGTGTGTCTAACATGTGTGTTTGATAACTGTACCAACATATGACCAAGACTAAAGCATTCATGCTTCATGAGGCCCCCTTATAGTAAATACTTATACTAGGAAGGGCAAAGGTTCCTCCTAAGTAGGATCAATCGGTGGGACTTTTGTATGGGTACTATTTATGCTTTTGGGTTTAGCTTGATAAGGTATGTTTTATCTTTTGTAAGGATTAGCCTTGGAAGGAGAGCACCCGACCCTCTTAAACGGTTGGACCTTTGTATGCCTTAGAGCAGTTTGTTCTCGCTGAAATTTCAAAACTTGAAAGGAAGATACCTTACAGCTTCATGCTAAACAAGATTAACACAGAAACTTACAAAATGAAAAATTAAATATATAGCGTAAAGATGATTAGGTTAGGTAATATATCCCAGAATGAATTTTACCTGACACAAATAATTTGTGGCAAAGTCATTAATTGCAACACTTCCAGAACGTATCTGCAAAGCAATATTCTTGGCACGCTGCTGATTGCCAGAAAACACAGCACAGCCAAGCCCAAATCTAGAGTCATTTGCAAGCTTCACAACCTCATCGTCTGTGCTGAATTTCATTATGGGCATGATTGGTCCAAATGCCTGTATGCCACTGCCACTAAATTAGCACAAATGCATAATTTTGAAAGTTAAGCAACGAGAGTTTTATGTCAATTTTACATCCAGAAGATTCACTAGATTATTTGACTAGAGACCAAATCAGCTACAAAAGATAAGACGGTCAGTTAAATTCCACAATGATTTTACTTGAGACCAACTACATTGATTGGAAAGGGAAACAGAAAGCTTATGCCCGGTTTGATTACGACTTCGTTTTTAAGTTCTTTTATATGTTCTTCCCAATGCTTATAAATACATTAAATTCTTAGCTAAATTTCAAAATAAACACAAGTTTTTGAAAACCACTTTTTAAAGCTTTCATGTTTTTCACCATTTTTACAAATACATTTGATTCTTAACTAAATTGTTAAACAAACACAAGTTTTTAAAAATTACTTTTCTAAGCTTTCAAATTTTGGCTTTGACGTTGAAAACGTTTTTAAAAGTAGATAATAAAGCAAATAAATATGTAGGTGGAAGTAGTGTTTATAAGCTTAATCTTAAAAAATAAAAACAAAAAACTAAATGTTTATCAACCGAGACTTTAATTCTAAAAAGGACTCCAATTGCTAGATAAAAATTGCACATAACAAAAAGGAACTTCCCAAAAATCAATTTCCCGAAAAGAGCATGTCAAATATTGCTACCTCCTCTTGCATCAACTTCATAGTATGGTTGACATCCACAATAACAGTAGGCGGGAAATATTGATCTACAGCACCTTCAGGTAAATGTCCAAAAGTTCCACGAGCAACAATTTTTGCCCCCCCATCTAAGGCGTCATTTACAAGGCTTTGAAGTTTCTCAGACTGCTCTTGCGTACAGATGGCTCCCATATCATATTTCCCAGCTAGCGGTGGGCCCTGAAAAAATATTTTCAAGAAGAAAGTCTCACCTTTTAATCATAAAATACACTTTTGTACAAGAATCGATATTTTTTACCTAAATTATTTTTTCCATCAGGAAATTAGTCGAAACCAGGTCCGCACTCAGAATAGATGGAATATGGGAACCACAGGCTTATGATGATGCATATGTTAAAGTTCTAAAATATAAGTGGCCAAAGGAGCCAATTTGTAGGAAATTTATAAGAATTTATGAACCCTTAAATTGCAAATTATCACCATCAAAGTAAAGGGCTTTCGGGAATTCAGTGGTTGAAATTTTCCAATGATTTTTCTTCTTTTTCAGTTTCTTTTGCTAAAAGCGAATGGTACTTGAGATTCCTAAGTTGATGTAGCAAATGGTACTTGAGATTCCTAAGTTGATGAGCTCCAATTGTTGTCCTATAAATTGGGAGAGTCCTATTAGGGATAGTTTGGGAATATTATTAGTATATTAGTCAGAGATATTATGGTAATTAAATAAGTGTAAGTAGGATATAAATAGAGGTAGTAGGGAGGAGAAGGTGGGGATCTTGGAGAATAGTTTAAGGTGTGAGAATTTAAGATAGTTATCTTGGGAGAGAGATAGTCCTCTCGAAAGGTTTTTTTTTTTTTTTGATATCCATGTGTCCGGGCCAGCCTACGCGCACCTCAACTATTCACGGGCCAACCGTCTAATCCTACTACATTTGGTTGACAAGGAAACTCGTAGGATATTAAATCCTAGGTAGGTGGCCACCATGGTTTGAACTCATTCTCTTTTAAGTCCTTTGCTATTTACATTGGCCCTCATTGACCACTTGAGCCATCCCATGATGGTTCTCTCGAAAGGCTATTTGTATTGCAACGCAACGTCTCTTTGATATTGCAATATAGTTATCTTGTTACTTTCTTGTAATCAGGATACTAACAACAAATTGGTATCAGAGCAACGATTCTGGCCATGGGTCGTGTGTTGGAGTTATTGCTCGAGGTATGAGATGTTTGGCCAAAGAGAGTGATCTTATGGAACAAATGCAATAGACAATAGAAGAAGGGCTACGAAGAATAGAAGAAACATGAAATTGGTGCGTAGAGCAGTGGACATCACAATTAGGCTGGGTTATCAAAAGTAGGGCAAACTGCGAAGGGTGGCTATAAGGCGAAGATCGTCCCAAGAATGTCGACTGGAGTGCGATGGAAAATCAACCAAGGTCTGAAAGAGTCTCCAAATCCCTTGAGAACATACAAGAAGAACAGTCATCAACCAAGGTGAGGAGGTTGCAACAACAAACCCCGAGTATATTGGACACACCGAAGCAAAGTAACAAAAATAAGTTTCAAAAGTTTAAGAGTAGGAGAAGCCAATTGGCAAGGAAGGAACGTCAAAAGTACAGCGGGCCAATGGGTGAAGAAGCGAAGGACAAAGAAGTGGCTGGATGGGAGTAGGTGGCAATGGAAAGCACGACTGGCAAAGGAATGAAGGAGGAGAAAACGAATGCATCAACCACGAAACTGGAAGTACGAAAGGAAGAACGAAGAAGAAATCAAATGGCCGAGCAGGAATTCGAGGAACATTCCGATGGGTTTGGCGTTTCATGATGGTTCCTCAACGGAGAAGTGGCGTAAAGAGAAGAGAGAACGAATACATCGAAGGAATGTTTGAATACGATGGAAAGGAGAACGATTTATAGTCCAACGAAATTCGAAGATCATGCAACCCAACAACATTATTCCGGTGAGTACGAACCAGATTTTGTTATTTACTTGATTTATTCTGACTTGGGAACAACAAAACCATATTTTGTACCATCCAGGCTGATTTATTTTGCTTGGATTTCAGGCGGTGGCTCCTTGTTATTGTGCTGCTGAAGATTATGTTTTAGGTTTGATCTTAGTATAAATTTTTTATTCAGCGTTTGTATCTATCCCTTGAGAACAATGTGTCTCTAAAGGACGGAGTAATGTGAGAGTCCTACTAGGGATAGTTTGAGAATATTATTAGTAGTTATTGTGCTACTGAAGATTATGTTTTAGGTTTGATCTTAGTATAAATTTTTTATTCAGCGTTTGTATCTATCCCTTGAGAACAATGTGTCTCTAAAGGACGGAGTAATCTGAGAGTCCTACTAGGGATAGTTTGAGAATATTATTAGTATATTAGTGAGAGGTATTATGGTAATTAGTTAGGGATAAGTTAGATATAAATATTAAATAGAGGTAGTAGGGGGAGAAGGAGGGGATCTTGGAGAATAGCTTAAGGAGAATTTAGCATAGTTCTTAGGAAAAAGATAGCCCTTTTGAAAGGATATTAATATTGTAACATCTCAATGATATTACAATATAATTATCTTGTTACTTTCTTGTAATCGGGATCCTAACAAAAATACATCTCTCAAGGTTTTAATTCTTTTGTTGCTTGTGTACAATTTTTATGGGAAGCTGATAGTTCTAGGACCCAATTCCTGAAACCATTTGGCTTCGAATTCTAACTCATATCAAAGTGGGTTTCCTCGTCTATATAGACTTCCCTAAAACCATAATAATTTAATTCTCATCTTAATACTTATGATCCTTAGTTCACTAAGCTTTTTCATCTTTTTCATCTCAAACGGCTCGTATTAATGACTTAAACCTGACTCTTATTGTCAATAAGAATATGATACAACAGTCCCAGCAGATTCCTCTCTTGTAAATCTTCTTAGCAGCATCAAAGAGCCATCTCTTGTGCAACATTCTTTTCTTTCTTTACACTTGTTTTGATTTACACGTGTATTGAAATTCATATTTTCTTTTTCAACAGTGAATTGAGAACTTTCCGTTAAATATATAAAAAGTACGGTTTGAACAAAAACACCTCCCACACCCTAAGAAGTTAAAAGAAACTACTCCATGAGGAACTAATTACAAAAGATGAGTAGTTAAGAACCTTGGAAATTTATATTTCACAGGACACTTACATTATCTATTCAGTTTCATTAACCACGCCTAATGTCCATATTGCAAGACATCACCTTACTTTCAGAATGTCCCGTATATGCCAAATATAATAGAAAATTGAAAAATGAAATACCACATAATACCTAAATCCCAGCAGAAGGATGCACAGAATTTAAATGCATATAATGGGAACTCATACTTACAACTGTAATAGCCTTCACACGTTCTGATATTTTATCCACAAACGAAGAATAAATGGTCTTGTGGACATAAAATCTCTCTGCTCCAGTACAATTATGTCCACTTGATGTAATAGAAGCCCTGAGAGCAACGTTTACAACCTATATTAAGTGAAGAAACTCCCATCAGTTCTCAATGAAATGAAATCACTCTGATCTAATAGAGCTAGCTACTCGTATTAAAGAAAGATTGAAGAATATTCATACGTGATCCAAATCTACATCCTCGCACACAATAAATGCATCCTTTCCACCCAACTCAAGAGTAACTGGAATAAGTGTCTCGGCAGCAGTTTTCATTATCTGCAAGGAGTCGTGCCAATATGTAACACATAATATAGCGGTGGGTGCTAGAAAACAAGTGATTTTTTCCCTGTCTTTTCTATTTAAAAAGATCATAAAAGCCAAACTGTGAAATGTGTATCAACTAATATTGAAGGGGAAGCAACAAATGGACTTCCGAGCATTAAATGCTGGAAATTGAGCAAATGAATTAGTCTATGTTTACTAATAAATAAAGGAAGTCATTCTTTATTATCCACCTTTTCATTGTTTACTAAACTAGGAAGAGAATGGAGAAAGAATCCGTATGGACTTGACACATTCTTCGGTTGACCATGTTTGATGGGTACCAGCAGTTTTTTCTTTACATTTCTCTTTATTTACTTTTAAGCCTCACAAAAATTCAAATTTAATACTCATTCTTAGTAAACAATATAATCAGTCATCTTCTTCATTTGAAACTTGATTGTAAAATAGTCATAATAACAAAATAATAGAAAATTTAGCTATCGTCCCCAAAACTTTTAATCCAGTGGATTTTTATTCTGCTTAACCTCCAAACTCGTTCCCTATTATGACATGTGGCCTCAGGGCATTGATTGCTTTCATGATATATTTGGAAGACCCAATAATTCTATCAATAAATGACAAGAACCAAACAAATATAGGAGTATAAGAATATAATATTCCAGACCAAAAATAGTTCATACCATCCTACCAACACCAGTAGATCCAACGAATATCATTTTGTCTACAGAAGATACTAAGGCCTCACCTGTTTCAGCAAACCTGATAAAAGATCATATTAGAGCTGGCAAATGAACAACCTAGTGTATATGGTTAGAAATGGAAAATTAAAATGTGTACCCAGTTATCACATCGACCAAACTCTCAGGAGCTCCAACGGCAGCAAGTGCAGCTTGGATAATCCTAACGTAGAAGCATCCAGACCAACTTGCATGTTCTGAAACCTAATATTTCAATAAATTGAATGACGTTAAAACAAATCCAGTGCAAAACAAAATTGTTTCATCAAAGAAGAGGGTGACAAAAATCAATGAAACTGCACCTTTACAAATCCCTTATTTAAAGCTTTTTTTCCCTCCACAAAGAAAGCTCTTCAATGTTGAAATTTCTTTTTTAAGAATATGCATACTAATGATGCATACATCTAAAGAGCAGCTAGGGCACATGTAATAATAGGTTGAGTGGGACAGTAGTGCATATGAAATTTGCAGCAAGTAGTTGCTGACGGAGCATAGCAAGAAAAAAACTTATATCAAGATAGCTAAAAGGAAACCTTTCAACTTTAATACCTTAACTACAATGCCGTTTCCTGCAAAGACTGCTGCAAGCACTGGATTGAAAATGTTATGGAATGGATAGTTCCACGGGACTATTGCACCAATAACTCCAAGGGGATGAAATTCCACTCGGGCTTTCTTGTGTATCGTTGCCCTTCCACATGATCTGCAAATTGAAATAGGTCAATATATCTAATGCATAATGAATTTAATCAACCAGAAAGTTAAGCTCTTTATATCTTAATCAAAATATAAAACAAATCCAACATAAGTAGGGTCAATAGCATTTCCAAAGTAACAAGTTGCATGTCCAGAGGGAATGCCTTAAAGATGCTAGGTTATTAGTATTCAAGAGCAACAGAGAAACGACTAGATGTATGAGCCACTATGGTGGTCCAAGAAAAGAAAGAAATAATTAATTACTGGGAAGAAAAGGTTTAGAAATTGTGATGTAATATGTCTTCGTGAGTAAGGAATGTTATTGGCAGCAGCACCAAATTTTAAAGAGGAAAAAAAATGAAGAATAATAAATTGAGATAATCAATATCATAGTACCAAAAGGGTAGGAGGAAAGAGAGATACCGCATCTCAGGCTTCAGCCATTTCTCACCCTCTGAAAGAAGCCAAGTAATCTTTTCACATGTGGCCATTACTTCTCCCATATTAGCATCTACTATTGTCTTTCCAGTTTCACGGGAGGAGATCCTAACCCAATCAATAAATAATTAGAATAGAAAATATCCACATGGCTTGTTATCTCATTTTAACAATGAAAAAAAAATTTTAAAAAAAAAGTCTATAGTATAATAAAGTAATTGCATCTTACTCGCAAATAAGCTCTTGATGTTCAACTATATACTTCAAAAGTATCCGCAAAAGCAAACGTCTTTGCTTGAAGCTACTTTGGGCCCATTCTTTCTGTGCTGTCCTGGCTGAAGCAACACGCTCCTTGACCTAAGCATATAAATTAATACAATAAGTTTAGTCAACCACTTCAGTTTCCATCTCTACCTCTCATAATCTCGTTGAGCAATAAATCCTTCAATTGACTAATGCCAATATGAGAAATACTTATTTTGTACGGAGAAGACAACTATGGATGAACGAAAGGAAATTGAGGTAGTGTTCTTCCAGAGTAGGGAGTTAAATTAATCCTTCAACTACAATCAATTATCAAAAGATCGATAAAAATGTTTATGCCGGGGCATAGGTACTGCACTACAGCACATAAGGACTTGGTATGGACAGGAAGACAAATAAAGTTAACTGTGGTGAAATGATATGAAAAATCAATCGTCCATACCAAATTCAATAGAAATAATACAAGACAAATGCTTCAATTTTTAATGCTATTGCCAGCCAGCCAGCAATAGGTACCAACCTCATCTCGTGATAGTGCAGGGAAATAGCCCAGGTATTTCATGGTCGCAGGCTCATAACATTGGACTCTCTTGTCTTGCTGTTGTGTCTTTACTCTAGGAGGAATCTGTTCAGTAATCACCAACCAACATTACGGAATGAGATAGTTTGACCTTTGACAATTTGAAACAAAAATCCTTGCCTTCTGCAAGCTTTGATATGGGAGAACGAATGATTTGTATTAGCTAATAATAAATAAGGTTAGCCTGAACCATCAAATTTTTTAAAGTAGAACTTAAAAGGATTTATGATTTTCAAAGTCCTATTGGTAAGCTAGTAATTCGCTCAAACAAAGTCCAAGGTTATCCTCTCATAGAGTATAGTTCTAGAATAAAACCAAAGCCTGAGATGTAGTTCCCAAATAGAAGTTTCAACAGCTTACTCATATTCAAATAGCTCAGTGCTAAACAGTGCAGTTTATACCAAAGTAATAGAATCCCAACTTATAACAAAAACTTAATGCCGGAGATGAAGCAGCAATGTTCATCAAAACTATTATTGCTAAATCAATTGTAGAATCTCTGAAAGCACTGTAGTTCCGAAATAGATATTTCATAAACTTACTCGTGTTCATATAGCTTGGTACTAGACAGTGAAGTTTAAATAAAGTGCCGACTTATTACAAAAACAAAACAGGTGTAGTTTAAAGAACCAGAACCCAGGACGATAGTTCCAGAATATTAATTTCAAGAACTTACTCAAATTCACATATAGCTGAGTACTAAACAGTGTAGTTAATTGAAGTGAGAGAATGCGGACTTATTACCAAAAAAATAAAATAAAAAAAATAAAAAAAACAGAGTAATTTGAGGAATCAAAGCCTGAACAATAGATCCGGAATAGAAATTTCAATAACTTACTAGAATTCATATTGCTCGGTAGTAAACAGTGTAATTTTAATCAAAGTGAGAGAATGCGGACTTATTAGAAAAACTAAACAGTGTAGTTTAAAGAATCAAAGCGTGAGACAGTAGTTCCAGAATAGAAGTTTCAAGAACTTACTGATATTCATATTGCTCGGTAGTGAACAGTTTAGTTTATATCGAAGTTAGAGAATGCCGACTTATTACAAAAATAAACGCCGGACATGAAGAAGCAGCAATGTATCACCAAAACTATAAAGTATAACTAAAATCAATTGTAAAATCTCTGTAAATACTCACGTAGATGAAGCTATTCTCCTGCGTCTGATTCCCGTCGTCCATAACTGGAGGAATAGTAGTCGGAGTAAATGATAGGCCAGAAAATCAAAACGGAGGCATAAAACACACTCGTGTGCTTGTGTATTCAAAAGCATTGGAATGCAGAAAGAGAAGGAGAGAGAGATGAATTTGTCACCGTCAGATGCATCAACATCGATTGAAGGCACATTCGGAGGGATGAGCATCAACAGAAACCTACAGATCGCGTAAGCAAATCCTAGAACAATCAGAGTCCACCAAAATGCCATCGCGTTCACCGGAGAGGCGATCAAAATTATCGGAGGAAGTTCAGAATGCAGAGAAAATTGAAAGGAATCAGTACTCTCTCGCCTGTGTCTTTTATGCTCGATGATTTTCCCTCTTCTTACTTCCTTTTTCTTTTTTTCTTTCTTTTTTTTCGTTCCTCCTTCCGCTTCGAATATTTGTCCTTTTTTTTCTTTATAAATATAAATAATATTTGTCCAAAATTAAACTATAATAGTATTATTTTATTATTATTTAGGCCCCTTCTTTTTTTTTTTTAAGCAACATTAAGTTTTTTTTTTTTAATAACAAGCAACATTAAGGTTAAGCATGGAAGAAACTCCTCTCTTACATGTTTAAAACGTGAGGATGCAGTTCAGATTCATTGGGGAGCATTATTTTGAAGGTAATGTCTCAAAATTAAAAATATTTGAGTATATAAAATGTTTGGATATTTGGAATGTAATGTATAAAACTATTTTTTATTTTCTCTTTTGGTATGGATTCAAACTTACTACTACTTTTTTTAGTTAGAGATACTACGTTAACCATTAAATTACATAAAAAATTTATTTTTTAGCACCAACTTAAAAAAAGTGAGTATATGTCATTTATTGCTATACTTACGTTGGTTTAATTGGAGTAATAAATAAATTATCGATGGTTGAACACTTATTTTCGGTTAAATTAAGAAAATAATAATTAAATTAAACTGTAGATAATCTTTTTTCATGACATATAAAATCTAATTAAGACTATCACCTGTGGAAAAAATAGACTATGAAGAAAACCAACTATGTAGAATGCTGTTTTTTTTTTTTGGGAAAATCATTTGAAATTTTATAGATTTTTTTATTCAATGATGTGCGGGTGGATAGGATTTTTTTTTAAATAATTATTTTTTAAAAACAAATGACAAATCTAAGGTAGGTTTCAAAGTAATTACAAAATTAGGCTAGATAAATCGCAAGAGATAGGCTGCGATTTGCCCAAAATCGCAGGCGATGGCTGCGATTTATGTCGAAATCGTGGTCATTGACCGCGATTTCACTAAAGTCGCAGCCAATTGGCTGCGACTTCTACCTGACGTGGCGCAAATGGAGCCACGTCTTTGCTAACGGGCCATTTATTTTTTTTAATTATTTTTTATTTCCTTTGTTTTTTTTGGTTAAATTTGGGAGGGGCAGCCCTTCCCCACTTCCTCTTTTATTTTTTTTTTATTTTTTTTATTTTTTATTTTTATTTTATCTTTTGAATTTAAAAATTATAGCCCTGCAACTTCCCACCAATATCCCTTTGTTTTTCTTAATTTTATTTTAAAAGACCATAATTTAAGAAAAATACTATCATCTTAATTTTCTCGATATTTGAAAAGTAGTTCTTAATTACCTACCACATGATGGACATATTCCTATAATGTAATGATTTAAAACAAAATAATTGTAAAACAAACAAAACCCTAATTATACATATCCCAAATTTTGGTTTTTGTTTTAAAGCCATGTATTTCACGATGCAAATGACAAAACGTGTGAGTTTCATGTAATTTATACCTTTACTTTTATGGTTTTATTAATTTAATAATTTTTTATCGATTTAGTTTATATTAAATTTAAATGTTATTTTATAGAACATACGAAGATGAAATACAATAAGCTAAATGATGTTTTAATCATCGAATTGGTTTTAATATAAGTTTAAACTTTTAAACTTTAAATGACATTTTAATCAAATTTAAAAATAAAAAAATAAAAAATAAAAAATTTAATCACACCTTAATTAAATTTCGTAATATTAATAAAATAACAATATATAAATGAAATAAAACAAAACAAAAAATAAAAATGTGGAAGTCGCGTACAGTACAATGTACGCGACTTCCAAAAAAATAAAAATAAAAAGGTGAAAGTCGCGTATAATGTACGCAACTTCCAACTAATCACCTGCCATGTTTGTACGGAAATCGCAAATATTGTACGCGAGTTTTGACTTTTATTTTAACCTAACCTATTTTTGTCAATAGTTTTGAAAATATAACTTACCTTTGAATTTATTTATTTAAATTACATTTATTTTGTAGTTTTTTTTAAACTAACATTATTTTTGTAATTTATTTTTAAAACTCGATTAGTTTAAAACTTTGTCCGGGTGGATAACCAATTTCTAACCTTTTTTTTTATCGGCCTCTAAATTTGCTATAGAGTTCTATTATTATGGACTAAAGAGTATAAATTTACATTGTCCCAAAAATAAAGAAAGTAATAATAAGAAATTTGAGATAATTTTTTAATATACATTCGATTTTTATACTTCAACCCTTTAACTAATCAAGTTTAATAACAACATGAAATTAAATCACGGTAATTGACACTTATCTCGAATTAAAAAATTATTAATTCGAATTCCTCGACTCCCACTATTCGTACTAAACTAATAATAATGTTTTAACTTTGTTTAATTTTTGTCCCTCGATTTTTTAAATAAACATTTTAAAAAGAATCAAATATATCCATAATAATAATAGTATAGTCAAAACGAGTATATATGTAATTGACATATCAGTTCATCCCCTATCATTACTAATAAAATAATAATAATAATAACATAAATTTTAAAAGACTCTTAATTTTTTTTCTTTCTAAATTTATGGTATACATACGAAGCTTATAGCTAAGAATATAACGAGATAACATTTCATTCTCCTTCTTTCTCCAACAGAACGGAAAAAGGAAAAAAAAAAAAAAAATCCAGATGGCTGTGAGCTTGTCCTGCCATGCCGCTCTTCACTTTCAACGTCAAGGTCCGCTTCCAGCGCCCAAACATCTATTATGAAATGTTACTTCCCATTTTTCTTCTTTTCACATTCCCTAATTTCTGTTCTCTCTTCGTTATTTTTACTTCTCAGCTGCTCCCAAACATAAGAACCTCGACAATGTCAAGAACATCGTAAAACGAATTGGGATTGCTTCAGTTCAATCTTCTCCTCTTGAATCCCTCCGAAATGGCCATTGGGTCAAGCTTATTTGTGGAGCAAGTTTCGAGGTTAAAATTAACAAAATACCCTCAAACCCCGCCTCCCCAATTCGTCTTCTTCACATCAAAGTAAATGTTTGTTTTCTTTTTAGGATGTGGTTGATATCAGAAATCTCTCTCTGGTTTACACTCTTGCTGGAGGTACTGATGCTAAAATGTCTGTCTCCAAAAAGTTTGCTGTGTCTGTTTTCCTCTGATTTTACTGAGGACTTGCAGTTGATTGTATTGACTGTGCCGCTGATGCATCGATCATCAGTGCGGTGAATGAGGGAATTCAAGCGGCAAGAGGTGTTGCAGCCGTTCGTAGGCCTTGGGTGATGATCAGTGTCAATGATGATCAAGATCTTCATTTCCGTAAAGCTGGTAATTTCCTCTTCTTTGGAAGACTTTCACTTTTTGGCTTCAGTTTATATCTGACCCTAGATTGCTAAAATAATGTTAGGGGAAAAGGTTTTTAAAATGGCTTGTTGATCTAACAGGTGTTTACCTTCAATTATGTGTCTAGCAGGCACTTTTTAAAGCCGGGGAAACTATGACCAACCCTAAGATTGGAAATTTAGGGACTTATTAAATACTTTAAAAGTTTGGCTTAGACACAACATCGAAAGCTTAGGGACCCATTGGACACTTTTTAAAGTTTGTGATCGGAACTTGTAATTTAAACTAGTTATTATCTTGCAGAGTTTGATCCAGAGAACTGTCCAGGTGACTGTTCAAGACCTTGTGAAAATGTTTGCCCTGCTAATGCAATATCACTTCAGGAAGAAACAATGCCACAGCTTCCGCAGGTGGCCAGTCTATCTGGAGTATTGAAGGTTGTTTTTCTTGTCTCTTTTCTCTTAGGTTTTTCAAACTGGTTTATCAATGAACTTATCAGCCCTGTGAATCTCTGCCCCCTGCCTTGCAGGGTGGAGTAATCAGCGAGCGCTGTTATGGTTGTGGCCGATGCTTTCCAGTCTGCCCATATGATAAAATAAGTATGTCAAGTTCATGTCACCTTAGTTTGTCACATTCCTATTTTTTTCTAACCAAATGAAGTTCGTGTATTCTTCGTGCTGCACTGCTGCTGATGTTGTTAACTTGTTCGAATTGGTGCAGAGCTAGTAACATACGTAAGAGATGCAGCTACTACTGCTGAACTTATAAAACGATGCGATGTTGATGCTTTGGAGATTCATACCAATGGGAGGTATGTATATATAAATCAGAATTTGAACTTTTAATATTCAATGTGACACTTTTGAGAATACTATATTGACCTATTTCTTTTAGGCAAACCACTCCTTTTCAAGAACATTGGGATAGATTAGGGGACGCATCCAAATATCTAAGGCTAGTTGCAGTAAGTGTTGATTATGTGCCTTCTCTCTCTTTATAATTTGGACAATTTTGTCCTCTTCCACTCGCTGAATGTGCAGAAGTTCTACTACTTGGGTTCAGGTAAGCCTACCTAATATTGGGGATTTAACAGTATCTACAATGAAGACTATGTACTCGATCATGGAATCGCGGCTCCATTGTTCGAACTTATGGCAGGTCTGCCTCAAACTTCATGAACCCAAATGAATTACTTCCATTTATATTAATCTATCTTAGTTCTAAAACCTATATTTGTTTTCACAAACGTCGTGTCACTTGACCATTGAATGAAGTTAGATGGGCGCCCGATGAGTGGAGATATCGGACAAGGTGCCACAAGGGAAACCATTGCCTTTTCTGCTCAGTTAGCTCTTTCCAATGATCGTCCTCCCGGTTTGTGTACAGTTCTCGTCCCATGAGGCTTGTATTCATGTCAATTCACCAACAAGCTTCTTGTTTCCTCTTCAGGCTTCCTTCAACTGGCTGGTGGCACCAATTTGCACACTGTTGATGGCTTGAAGAAAGAAAACCTTTTTCAATCTACATCAACTCCAAGTAAGTTTGATACTTCACCAATTTACAGTTTCACCATGCCTGTTTTTCAATCTTGATCAAATATTTCCATTTCCACATTTAGCGACTTTGATGAATGAAGAGTTATCGGCAAAATCGTCCAGCTCAATGCATGCTTTGATTGGTGGCATCGCTTATGGGGGCTATGCCCGGAAAGTAAGTTAGTTCATTGACGTTGCATACATATTATCACGAAGTTTGAATTTACAAGTTCGAAAGTCTTCTCTATAATTAATGTAAAATATGTTGTTCAGATTGTTGGAAGGGTTTTGAGTTCAATGCAGAAACAGAATGGAGATGCCAATATTGAAAACTATCCTGACTATCTCCTGGCTGCACTTGGGGAAGCCTTAGCTTTGGTGGGAACTGTCAAATGTTATGACCCTTCTCTGTTAAGCTCAGCAAAAGTTAAAAGCTGATCCTTAAGGGCCCGTTTGTCAGTTAGTTATTGCTTGATTTTTGTATATATTGATTAGATAGTTCCACAATACGTGAAAAAATATCTCTTTGGGAATTATATAAATATTCCCCTGCACATGGCAGATAATCAATAAATATCTTTTTTTTTTTTTTGTATCATTTGCTCTGCTCCGAATCCAACAATAACGTTCATGTTTCATATTTCTTGTTTCTAATTTTTTTAAAATATAGTTTTTTGGTAATTGTTTCTTACCCTAACCTATGAGCTTAAGCTTTTAGGTTCATTGGTGATTACGTTTAAACCCCTAACCTATGAGCTTAAGCTTTTAGATAATAGTATTATTTTATCATCAAGAAACAGTTGCCAAATGATAAATCTCAAGGGATACGTGTAAGAAAGTGAGAAACAAAAAATAAGAATAGGAAATGAGAAATAAGAAACAAAAACGACGGAAACAACCTTTAAATTTATGATTCCTTTCAAACCCTTCTGTTTTGATACTTCAGTTATCTGAGTCGTTTTTTGGCCAAAGGACCACTCCAACAACGAGCTCAAGAAATCTCAAGGGAGGGACTCAATAGATCAATATTCTGCCATGGAAGGTCAGTTGAAGCAGCGACGGATTATACTAATACAAACTATCATGTTAATCCAAGAGGTAAATCTCTCTCACACTAATAAATCAACATCCAATCTCTTCAGCAATCAAAATAGAATAACCCAACATTTTGATCCACTTTGATTTGGATAGTTAGCTGCAGCTGCCAGCTACAGTGATCTCAAGTTTCTGCAACACATAAATTCAACCATATGCTTGGCTCTGAAAAGTAATCTCTCTGATAATGGGTTGTTTGATATTTCTCTTTCTTGTGGAAGCAAAGTTCACAATAACCAAATAATAACTGAGAGTGGGCAAAGACAAAAATGCATTCCTGAAACATGGAAATTAAAGGCAACACGGTGTGTCGTTTAGGGCATTTTTGAACTCTCTTGAAAGCCACGCTTATATTTCTCTCTTTCTCCTTCATGCACAACACAAGTTTTTTTTCTTTTGGGGGGGGGGGGGGGGGGGGGGAGGGCAAAGTGAGAATGATATTTAAAATCATGTGAAGTAAAGGGAAAAAAATGCTATGGTGGGACATGGCATTAATGAACAAAAGTATAAGTAATAGTTGAAGGTAGAGACACAGAGAGAGAGAGAGAGAGAAAGGGATGAAAAGAGAAGAAACAGGAAATTAGACTGAGGGGTTTAGAAGTACATTACCATATTTGAGTAGAGATTCCGTCCAACAATGAAGAAGCTGCATCTGCGATGTCAATGTGTTTGCAGCTCACCAGGAGTCATAAACACAGTTGTCCTTCCTCCGACATGCTAAATATTAATCTCTCTCTGTGTTACTCCGACTCTCACCGGAAAATTTTGGTACTACGAGTCGAGAGTACCTACTCTATTTGTTCACCCTATGATTTTACTTTTGAAAATAATTTTTTAATGTGGTGGACTCCACATCGTTCTTATATCATGTTGACATGGCACTATTTTGGAGCTCGATTGAGCCAGTGTAATGCGTGCCAAATAAGGGAGGAATCATAGCGGTGGCCAATGAAAGTAATTAGTTGATACGAATTAGAAATGGTTACAGGGTGACAAAGTGACGAGGAAGCTTTTTTTTTTTTTTATTACCCAGAAGTCGGCAACCCTTTGGTCTTTTTGCCCTTCAAGACTTCAAGGATAATCCCTGAAGTCCCAAGTCATCCGAGCTATCCCTTAGGGACGACAAGTAAAGTTTTAGACTCGCTGGCAAAGAATCCTCGTGCTTTCTTGATGGCTACTCAGGTTATAACCAGATAATGATTGCCTCAGAAGATGGGGAGAAGACTACATTTACTTGTCCCTACGGCCTACGGTACACGATTAGGAAGATGCCTTTCGGGTTCTAACTGTAAAAAAATGTCATTTTGAATTTAACGGGTGTCTAGATAGATACTAGACTGTGAACTTGTATACAGAATCTAAGAAAATAGAGAGAGAGGGAATGAAATTGGAGTTTGGAATTGGGAATGAAGAGAAAGTACTTCCTTTTGACCATTAGTTTGGACAGCTTCTTGGGATCACGAGGGAATACAATATGATGTAACAGAACAGCTGCATTTTCGCTTTGGTTAAAAGCACTTCCACTTCCAGGTTCCGTTGCTGTTTTGGTTCCCTCATTCAGAACAAATTAAAGGTCTATTAATTCCCACCTTTTAACAAGCAGTGGAATTAATTATTTGTCCAAAACAAATAATAAAAAAATTGCGATTTTAATTTTACATTGATTGGGGGCATTTTTCTCAACCATCCTGCCCGCGCAGGACATGAAAGTAATATCGTTTGAATTATCAATTTGTTTTAAGTAACTATGAAATTATTTTGCCTATTAACGGACTTTTTTATGCCATAATTTGTCCTTTTTTTTTTCTCTCTTTCTTTCGGCACAATAATACACTCGCAAAATACATGGAACGAGTAAATTTTATAGAATAAGCTCCTTTTTGGTGGTTTTCAAGCTTCGAAGTCTTGCTTATTGGCTTTTCTTCTTTTCCTTCTTTTACTGTTGGGAGAAAATATAATTTTTAGTATATTTTTCCAGATGTTTCCTTTTGAAATCTTGCACTCACAAGTGAGGTTGTTAAGGTTAATAAGATTCCTGGTCTATTTATAGTAAATCTCTAGACTCTTCTGGTGATTGTGAGATAAAAAGTGGTTTTCTCAAAAAAAAAAAAAAAAAAAAACTTATTTACTAGTCAACACAAGAATCTTTTCATCACCATTAAAATTTTGACAAATAAAAAAAATAAAGAATGAAAAAATATATGTTTTTCTTTTTCAAAAATATCAAAAGATTGTAAAATTTTGATCGGTAGTTAGGACAAAAATGAGCATCATGCTCTGTGGGGTACAATCCTGGTATTAAATCGATATCAAAGATAAATCGACATTTACATCGTATTCAAAAAAAAAAATCAAATCAACAAAATATGAGAAATAAGTCACTAATAAATACATAATATTAATAGTGATTATTTTTAACTTATTTAGAAATAGAAAATTTTTATTTATTAATTTACATATTTTTTTTTACCATTTTCATTTTTATTTTTTAACTTTTATAGAAATATTTGTCAACATCGACATCTTATAGATATTTTCATCAATATTTTAGACCTCGACATTCCGATCGAGCTTTATTGTTCTGCTTCTTGGCAAACATGCTCGAGACTTAAATAAGTTACAAATTTCATATAATTATTTGATAAGTCCAAGGGTGAAACTTGACTAAACGAAAAGAAATCCATTATTTTGGCATCATTTGAGAAAGTAAATGAAAAAAAAAAGGTCTCTTATTGTGCTCCGACTGTGGCCATGCAAAAAAGCTATCAAAAGGATTATTGTATGGTAGCAGTGAATAGCAGTCCCAAGCCCTATAAATCTCCCCGTAGCCTTCCATTTTCATTAACTTTTACTTCATTATTGCTCTCTGTTCTTCATTTCAACAAGCCTCATGCTCCCACCAACAAAAACAAACCAGAAAATTAGAACTGCCATGAATTGCTCTGCCCATCGATTCTTCTTCTTCTTCTTCTTCTTCTTCTTCTTCTTCTTAACCTTTCTCTTCATTACATCTTGTAATTTCAATATTCACTCGCAAACGCATAAATATTTTTCAATTTCAGCCTCTTCTCCAAGCCACACGAAGCCGAAATTTCTCGCCGATCAGAATCAGATTACAAGCGCAAGTTTAGAGCAAAGTAGCCGTAGGAAGCTTTTGATGCACGGTAATTCCTCAATTTCGATCAGTGTGATCTTCTTTTCTGGCTGTTGTCAAGATTTTGAATCGAATTTCTTTGTTGTTCTTCAGGAAGATGCAGTAACAGAGATATAAGCATCTCGCAGAGCAAGGATTCGACAGCGGGAATTCCGCAGTACATAGTTCAAATTGCAAATACTTGTCTCTCAGAATGCGCTCCCTCCGAAATTCGTCTCCATTGCGGCTGGTTTGCCTCTGCAAAAATCGTAAACCCTAGAATTTTCAAGAGGATGTTTTACGACGATTGCTTGGTGAACGGAGGGAAGCCATTGAATATCAGTGAAACGATCAGATTCACTTACTCCAACTCCTTCATGTATCCTCTCAGATTCAAGTCGGCCAAGTTTTGCTGAGCTCCCATGGCGGATTCGAGCGGAGGACGATATCCAGATTGGGCGAAAACGTCATTTCGGTGAATCGGCTTTCGCTCTGCCCTACTCATCAACTCTGTATAGTTCGCCTCATTTTGACAAACCCTGTTTTGCAGATACTTTCATTTTTTTACCTTATAGTAATCAATTTTAGTATTAAAATTTTAACTTTATTAAATTTAACCATAAACTTCAATAACTACTTAAATCAATATACTCTCTATTAAAAGAGATGCTGTCTTTTTTACGATCACACGTTCTTATCTTCAAAAATACTATATTTATTATTTATGGATATTTATTGATTTTCTTAATATATTTAATATATATTTTTCTAGACATTTTGATGAAATATTTTGATGAAACATATTATAAAATTAAAATTTTGATTAAATTGTAAGTTAAATTTATCCCCAAAATTTAAGAATCGTATCTAATAGTTCCACGAATTTTTACGATAGTGTTTAATATGTTTTTAAACTTCAAAAAATGTATAATAAGCTCATTAACTCCTATTTTTTTAATCTTTAGATATTTAAGGATTTATTAGATAAAATTGAAAGATTAAGTTATGAAATTTCAGAATTTTTTGCCCAAAACTTTAAATTGGATGATATTAATGTGTTTTACTGTCTAGATTTTTTGTTTAGTTGAAATAATTTATTGGAGTATCTGCGGGTGAATCTTTAATTAATAGTATGGAGCTGTCTCAATCCTACAGAAAAAATTGAAAATCCAACTTTAAAGGCTAACACAAAAAGAGTACTTTTGTAGCTGGTGTTTGTTAGACAAGGCATTGGATCAGATCAGACGGCCGAGTGAGGCCGAAGTTAATGCTTAAAACTTTGTGCTCACCAGCCAACTTGGTTTGGTATTACTATTCTATTAGGCCAGTATTTTTTTTTTTTAATCTTTTAATTTGTCGAGGATAATTGGGCAAGGCTAGCCAGCCCCCTTGTTTAGAGTGTCAGCAATGGCTACCTTTTCAGAGGAGAGAAAAAATGGTTGGTGGCGCAAAGCTGCAAATTTGCAGCCATTGTTGTGTTTTTATGTGCATTAGGAACACAACCCATAGCTTTCTCCCTAGTTGTAAAGGGGCCTTCTAGCTCTACGGCTAGGGAATCAAATTGCTATCATGATAAATTTTTATTTTTATTAACTCAATATATATATACATATATATTACAACGTGCTGAGAGGAACAATCTCTTGGTTGGAGGTATGTGTCAATTATGGCTGAGTTATGTTCATTTTGTCGTTGGTTCCTATTTGGTCCTGACAAAAAAACTCTTATTTTCCACTCAAATCCGCGATCTTTTTAATCAAATTAACTTATTAATCTATATGAGCTACGTTTTTAAAATCAACTTGGTTTTTCCGTTTAAAATACGTTAATATAACAAGGTTATTATTTGATTAAGCGTACGGAGGACTAGATCATTTCACTGCATACATCCTTTTGTAACCGAAGTTTCTTGTTGGGGTGTAATAAGTTGGATTCTCCTTATAATTTAATTGGAAAATAATCTCAATTATCACTTAATAGACAATTCGAAAACAAACAGAATGCTTTAATTTTTTGTAATCCTCCTCCCTAGCATTTTTTATGACTCATTGGTAGGAATAGATTATGGTGAATGGAGAAAAAATGAGTTCAAATTTGTTAAGGATTGCTCGTTTAAAAGAAGATTTATAATAGACATGTATTACTTCTTTGAGTGGTTTTCATATGAAATATGATGAATATTAATATGGTATTAGAGTCCAACAAACTCAAATGAGTATCCGGTCCAAAATGGGATCCAGATCTAGCCAAAATCGACGAGTCAAAAGAGTCACGATCTTAAATTAATTATTGTGTGTTTTCCTATGATTAAGCAATTGGTCCTGGTCGAGGTGCGTGTAAGCTAACCCGCACTCAATGATATTAAAAAGAAAAACACAACAATTTGGTATATATGTTTCTTAAACATATCAGCCATAGCAATTTGATCTATTGCACATTCTTCAATCCAAACCGTCCATTATATATATATATTTTTTCTGTTATACAAATTATTCCTTCAAATTTCATCTATATATATATATATATTTTTTTTTAAAAAATTTTAAATGACCCATCCATCAATAAGAATACAGTCGAAATTAGAAAAGAAAAAAAAAATCCTAGCTTTCTTAATTTATTGGCTTCTTTCATGCGGAATCACAGAGCAGTACGACATCGCTTCGAGCATTTGCTCAAAAGAATTTTCTTTCCTCAAATTTAGAAGAAATCGATGTTTTGTTTTTTTTAGGTTCAACGGGTGGGATTCTAACTTCCATCCCTTTAATATATTTAAACTATTAGATGAGGAAATTTTGATCTGAAATAAAAATGAGTCTATAAACTATATATATTAGTTTTATTCCTCCATGCAATTTGCAAGTTAATGTGCTACATGGATGTGGGGAGAAGATTGGAAATAACCAAAATAATGCTACATAAATCTTCCAGAGTCTTGCCGTTCTTCGTAAGCGATGACGTGTCCGCCGGCGGGTTCCTGAAGGTACCATCGCATTCGCCAACCTCCGTCATGACGGCGGAAGCCTCCACGTTGACGCCGTTATAGTCGCCGACGGCCAAGTAGTTTTGGGCTTGCTCAATTTCGCCGACGGCCTCGTCGTAGTTAACGGAGCAGGCGGAGTAGCATTGCTTAAGCGGAGTTTCGCTGGTCTTCGCCAGCGAGCGGGCGAGGCTGAGAGATTGGGCGGCGTTGGTACGGGCGAGATTGAGGGTGTATGCGGCCACCCTTGCCAGGTCCGGGCTGCCCGCGGATTTCAACACGCTTGCGCAGAAACCCGGGTTGCTGGTTTTCGGGCAGACGGTGGAAACGACGTCGTTTGGGGATGCTGCATCTGCATGCAAAGAAAGGAAAGCTAATAGGGAAGAGAGTACGAGAATAATAGAGTTGGCCATTTTTTCTAGCTCAGAAAATATGATAATTCCTTTTCTTTTTTTAATTCTATTTTTTCCTTTGCATTAAGTTCGTCTTGATGGATCGTTTAAATAGGAATGAAATTTTGAAGGATGGGTTTTTTTCTCAATGAAAAAAAATGGTTGCAATTAAAGTTATTGCCATTTATAAAAGAACCTTTATTGGGAATTTGGGAGGAATTAATTCTCTATTAAATTTCAAAGAAAACTGAACTTTTGGTCACTGCCTATTGGATATATTTTTTTTTTTTCAAAAAATAAGTTTGAGTGAAATCTAAGAGATCAAATTCCCAAATATTTCTCTTTTTATATTGCTATTTATATAGAACTTTTACTGGGAATTTGGGAGAAATTAATTCTCTGTTGATTTCAAAGAAAACTGAACTTGGTCACTGCCTATTGGATTAGAAAAATAAGTTTGGAGTGAAATCAAGGAGCTCTAGTAGAATGAGAATTACAAATCAGTTCAACAATTTGTAAAGAAGATTATTAAACTAATGGAATAAAGAATTGTAAAAATGCGATGAAAGATGTCTCTCAAACCATTAAATCCACATTATATCCATGTGAACTAAGATTAATTAGTAATATAATTAACTTATTAATAAAACGAACAAAATGGACGATAAACATTCATAACACTTGTCTTAGATAACAAGGGAAAAAGAAAAGTAACGGGCAAAGAGACTTTGGGATGAGCAAGTAGAAAATTGAATCGAACACGAAGAAGTTAATTAATAGTGCGTCATCAACAATCTTCTCTCGAATGAAGTGATTATTCAGTTCAATATAATATATACTTGATGTAACGCTCTTGAAAAGCAAGAGGGATTTGAAGAAACATGGTTGGACTAATATTTACATATTATTTCAAAATAATATTTGCATATTAAAAAACAAAAAGTAATAATATTTTTATAAATACATATTTATTTTATGTAGTATAATTTCCTCATAGGCTATTGGGAGAAAATTTGAGCATAAATCAACTTTTTAATGTATATATCTAACCAAAAGGTTGACATAAAATAAATATGTATTTATAAAAATATTATTATTTTTTATAAATCAACTTTTTAATGCATATATCCAAGCAAAAATATCCCACCAAAAGGTTGTTGTTCTACTTGGAAAAAAAAACTATTTGGATATCATATTTCCACCACTACGTGGCAAAGCTTAAAAAATAAAACGCAGCACAAGTAATATCACAAAAGCTGTATTTTCCAACTTTTAATAGAAAAGTAAACAAATGGACATTCTTCCTGTCTATGGAAAAAGGATTCTTGTAGCCCAAACAAATAAATCTTAATATATCCCTACCCAAAAAAATTCCCTAGAATCCATGGGAGCTTTAGGAAAAAACTAAAGATATTTCTAGAGTCTTTTCCTTACATATTTATTTACAATCTTTAAGATAATCAAAAGATGATTATTTTATGTAGATCCTTCAAGGAGGACCTAGAAGTTTCTAGATATAGTATAGTTAGTGTTGTATTTTAATTTTAATAGAGATTGTTTCAAATTTAAAATTGACTAAAAAACTAAAGAGAAATTTGAAATGTATTACCGACCTGACAAGATTCATCCTACCGATTGAGAAATTACAATGAAAATGTAATATAGGAGTAAAATAGGGTATTTTATTTTCTCCCATAAAAAAAAAAAACTAAAAAAGATATTTTTTTTCTCCCATAAAATAGGGTAAAATTGGAATCCATTCTAATTTTATCAAATCTTACGATTTTTCTTTTTCCTTCTTTTTACCCAAAACGCGGTTAAATCCTAACGAAACGATTTCAAATTCTCTTAGATTAGAAATACTTCTAAATCTGGGGTGCGGTTCCAGAAAAGGGGCAACTACATTCTTTTTTTAATAGAAAAATCCTAAAGTTTTCATCAGTATTTGAACAACCCCATCATCCATCAACGTAAAATCAAGAAAAGGAAAAAAAAAGGAAAAAAAATTGAATAAATTTCTCTTCGAAAAATGGCAAACTGCAGTGTCGTGGCATCCTCCCTCTTGGCTTTCGTTTCTTCCCTTGTTTTGTTGTTGCATGTGGCATCCGCAAACGACGTCGCTTCCACCATCTGCCCGAAAACCAAAAACCCGGGCTTCTGCACGACCGAGTTGAAAACCGCGGGCAGCGCAGACCTCAAAGCCCTGGCCACCCACACCCTGAATCTCGCCCGTAAGAAGGCCGGCGAATCCGTGGCTCTGGCCAACGACCTCGCCGCCAAAGCCACCGATCCTCAGCTCAAGGAACGCTACACCTCCTGCTCCAAAAACTTCGACGAAGCCATCGGCAACATCGAAACCGCCGAGAAGCACTTGGCCTCCGGCGACTATAACGGCGTCAACCTTGCCGGCTCCGCCGTCATGTCCACCGTCGACGACTGTCGGGCCAACTTCGAGACGGGCCCGGCCGACACGTCGTCGCTCTCCACTAACGGCAAGACTCTGGACGATATTTCTAGCATTATCTTGGTGATTTCCAATCTTCTCCTTCAGCCTGCGTAATTAACCAATTCTGTACTGGAGATTGCCATGGACGAATATGTTTTTAAGTTCTTATAACCAATAAAAGATGCGATGAATAACTCATCTTCCATTGTCTCTCATAACCATTAAATCCACCTTATATACATGTGAACCAACTAAAAAAATAAATTAGTAACATAATTAACTTGTTAATAAAACAAACTACTCATAATACACGCCAAGAGATGGATGATAAATATTCATAACGCTCATCTTAGATAATAAGAGAAAAAGAAGAGTAACTGGCAAAAAGACTTTGAAAAGGATGAGCAAGGAGCTAGAATACTGAATCAAATCAATAATGACAACTCCCTCTTCGGAAGGATGCAACTTCTTATCCGCTACAGTAAACTGCTAATCTTTGTTGTTACTATGGATGGTAATTTGTTGCGATCCGACCCAGAAGAGCTTGAAATTAAAGAATCACTGAGAAAGACTGTGACAAAAAATCTGCATCAGAAATCACTGGAAATAAAAATACTTTGATCAGGCTTTCAAATAATATAAAAGTCATGAGCAGCAACAATATGAGACTTAGAAAGGGTGAAACATGAACTGGCGAACAACACGTGTGATGTCAAGGAGCGAGAAATAATCAAATATAAAAGTCGACTAATAAGACGGTGAAATAATGAATGATCGGTGAGGAAGTTAACAGTATTTTTAATTAATGCTTCTTCTAAAAGTATTTTTTATAATTTATATATATTGTATATAACAACACATGAGCATAGTTATGTACTCCTTCCCTTTACCTTTCTTTCGTTGTAGTAAAAAAAATTATGAAATTTGAATGTGCTAATTTTTTTAAGTAACAAAATCCACTCTAAAAAAATATACTTGTTTTTATTTGGTCCGGACCTTTTAAAAATAATTCTAAAGTGTCACGGAGGGGAGTTGGTGAGTCGGATATTTAATAATTTTATATTATTATATTTAAATTTAAACTAAGATATTACTAATTTTTTTAATAAAAAAAATAGAACTTCTTGCATATTTATACTATACTAATTATGTAAATATGTATTCAAAATAGCATACATATCTTCAATTTTTACCCTTTTGATCCATATATGATCCAAGAGTTTACATTTTTCAAAATAACCCTCACATCAAATATTTTCACTCAAAAATTTCAAATTAAATTTGACAATAATGTATTTACGACCAAATCACTTTTCGTATAAAATTACATTTAAATAAGATAAATAAATGTTGTTAAAAAACACTTTTTGGTCTCTATATTTTGGCTAAAGTAACAATTTAGTTCGTGTACTTTCATATTGGTAATAATTTAGTCCTTAAACTTTGTCCTTGTATTTTCTTTTTTGTTTAGTTTCTTATATATATAGACAAACAAACTAAAGAGGACCAAACATGTTTATAACTAAAAAGATTAAATTGTTATATAATAAAATTTAACACTTAATTTTAATAAAATTGTTTACGATGAGAACTAAATTATTACAAGTTAAAGTTTATGGACTAAATTGTTACTTTAATAAAAATATAGGGACTAAATCGTTACAAACTTCTAAAATTTAGGGACTAAATTGTTATTTTAGTGAAAGTACAGGACCCAATGTATTTTTTAACTAATAAATGTCTAAGAATGGTATAGGAAAAACAATTAATGGTCAAATATTCACAATCCTCAGATAAAATTGAAATAATTGTTGAAGATGGTTCATATTGGAATTTTTGAATTTCATATTAGTATTTTTTTTTTAATAACAAAGTGAAACCTTTTTTAAATTATGTTAATTCGTTTTAGATAGATATATATATATGTCAAATTAGAACAACGAAACACCATCAAATGAAAAATTAGTGTGAAAAGAAATATGTATTTATATAATAGCATTAGGTTTAAAATTTTAGAAGATGACATAAATGGTAAACTTATACAATCACATGAGACTAAAAAAATTCACTTTTATGAGATTTTTTAAAGATAAAACATAATAATATTTTATAAATACATATTTATTTTATGTCTCCCATAAGTTATTTGGAGCAAATTTGAGCATAAACCAACTTTTTAATGCATATATCCCGACCAAAAGGTTGTGGACTCGAGTCCCGACCACCTCACATATTGTTGTACTTAAAAAAAAAAATACTATTTGGGTATCATATTTTCACCTCTATGTGGTAAAGCTTAAAAAATAAAACGTAGCACAAGTAATATCACAAAAAATACTTACCTCCTTATCGGTGAAGACAAGATCTGGTCCTCATCACTATTAAAAGTTTGATAACTAAGATAAAACAAAAGACTTTTAAAATAATAATAATAAGTTGTCAAATTTTTAATGGTAGCGAGGACAAGATTTAGTCAATCACCGATAATTAAGTCAAGTATTTTCCAACTTTTAATAGGAAAATACACAAATGGAAACTCTTTGTGAGAAGATTCTCTAACTCATTTTTCTTACTTTCTTCACTAACTTCACTTATGTGGGGGACATCTCTCCTGTCCATGGAAGAAGGATCCTTGTAACCCAAACAAATAGATCTCAATATATCCTTATTCAAAAGAATTATCTAGAATCCATTGGGGCATAAAGAAAAGCTAAAGATATTTCTAGATTCTTTCCTTTACATAATTATTTACCATCTTCAAGATAATCTAAAGATGACTTGATAAGAAAACACCCTAGCCAATTAGATGTAAGAACTATGCAAACTCCTATATCACAAATGCTAAAACCCCAAAATCAAGATGATGTCAACCCAAGAAGAAGTTAGAACGAATTTACCTTGATGATCAATATCAAGAGTAGAGACTTGTTTATAAACTCAAGATTCGAACCACTCTACCAGATAGCTTGATCAAGACTATTTGAATGATCCTAACATACAAATCTAACACTCAATAATTGCAAAGAAAAACAAGCTCTAGGTTTTTGAAGCAAAATATAGCAACTTTCATTCAATCATAAACACCTGTCTTTCCAAGGGAACAAGCTAGGTTATTTACAGATTCCAAAACAACCCTAAAAGTAACTAAAGACATTTGAAAGGTTCTAACTCCAAATTACATGATGGCCATAATGTAACTTAAAATACTCAAATGAAATGTTTAAAATTGAAAATATAACAAACAGAAGTTTAAATCCGAGAATTGAAGTCTTGGTCACCCTTCAAAGTTTTTGTAACTTCCCAATTGTAAATAACTGTAGTTCCATTAGTTGATGGATGACTTGCAAATAAATGAAACTTGAGATGCACTTAAGTTCAGTTAATGCAACTTGAATTCTTTGAATCCAACTTAGGTTTATTGAATGCAACTTGAGTTAAACTCCACTTCAATTTAAGCTCTTTTCAATGAACTTAGAGTTCATTAATGCAATGCCTCTCTTAAGCTCTACTTGGAAGATGTTAAGTTGAAAAATTCTATCTCTCTCTTGATCATCCTTAGCCGAGCCCACCAAGTGTTGAACATGAGAAAGTAAAGCTTGTTGAAGCTTCTTGGCTCTGATCTCATTATGTGTCGAAGCATGACAATGACGCTCCCTTGATTAACATCATGACTAATTTATGCAAATACTTTAGTATAGTTAGTATTGTATTTTAGTTTTAATATGAATGGTTTCAAATTTAAAATTGACTAAAAAAGCAAAAGAGATATTTGAAATGTATAAAACTACCGACATGACAAGATCCATCCTACCGGTTAAGAAATTACAATGAAAATATAATATAAGGACCTTAATATAAGTGAGTTATCAATCTCATTACGTTTAGTGTAAATGATATTGACACTGTATATTTAAAAATCTTCTCCTATCGAACTAAATATTTTAAATAACACCACCAACGATGACGACAGCAAAAACCAAAAAAAATAAATAAATAAATAAGACCTGCCAAAGATTTTCCTCCATTACAAAAAGAAAATGGAAAAAAATAAAAAAAGAAACAGTCCCGAAACAGAAAACAAAACAGTAGAAGACACAATAAATAGAAAACCAAATTTCTCCAATAAAATAGGGTAAAATTGGAATCCGTTCTAATTTTATCAAATCTTACGATGTTTTTTTTCCTTTTTTTACCCAAAACGCGGTTAAATCCTAACGAAATCATTTCAAATTCTGCTTAGATTAGAAATACTTCTAAATCTGGGGTGCGGTTCCAGAAAAGGGGCAACGACATTCTTCTTCTTTTTTCTTAACTAAAATTTTCATCAGTATTTAAAAAACCCCATCCTCCAACAACATAAAAACAAGAAAAAGAAAAAAAAAAAAGAATTGAATAAATATTTTATTCGAAAAATGGCAAACTCCAGTGTTGTAGCATCCTCCCTCTTGGCTTTCGTTTCTTCCCTTGTTTTGTTGTTGCATGTGGCATCCGCAAACGACGTCGCTTCCACCATCTGCCCGAAAACCAAAAACCCGGGCTTCTGCACGACCGAATTGAAAACCGCGGGCAGCGCAGACCTCAAAGCCCTGGCCACCCACACCCTGAATCTCGCCCGTAAGAAGGCCGGCGAATCCGTGGCTCTGGCCAACGACCTTGCCGCCAAAGCCACCGATCCTCAGCTCAAGGAACGCTACACCTCCTGCTCCAAAAACTTCGACGAAGCCATCGGCAACATCGAAACCGCCGAGAAGCACTTGGCCTCCGGCGACTATAACGGCGTCAACCTTGCCGGCTCCGCCGTCATGTCCACCGTCGACGACTGTCGGGCCAACTTCGAGACTGGCCCGGCCGACACGTCGTCGCTCTCCACTAACGGCAAGACTCTGGATGATATTTCTAGCATTATCTTGGTGATTTCCAATCTTCTCCTTCAGCCCGCTTAATTAACTAATTCTGTACTGGAGATTGCCATGGATGAATAAGTTTTTAAGTTTTTATAACCAATAAAAATTGCGTAATTCAATGTTATCTACTTTCCATGAAATGAAACTTCAATGTTTTGATTTTCTCGAAGGATCCTGAATAATAAATTTCTGTACTTTCGATTTTGTTTCGAAAATTTAATGTTATGATTTGAGTTCTTGCTAAAGAAGATCCCATGAAATGAAACTTCGATTTTGTGTCTGAAAAATTGAATGTTGAGAGATTAAATTTGTAATTTAACAAAATTTGAGATTAATAAAAAAGTAACTGCCTTATCTGTTAGTTCATTAATAAGAATGGTTCTAATTAAATATAGTTTTTTCCAAATACAAATTGGATTTGTTGCGACATTTGGTGAAGGGCCAGGAGTGGTCAGGAATTTGAAGTATGAAGGAGGCCCAAGAGCCCAAATTATTTGTCTTGGGTTATGAGTGACAATGGTCTTGGGTTTGATCCACAATGTAATCAACACGGTATCAATTCTGCAAAATATTAAAAATAATTTGTGCCTTTTTCTTTTCAATTGATAAAGATAATCAATAATTTTATTTTTGTGATTATAGTTCTTTTTTTTGTTAAGTTCCACAAACAGACTAGTTGAACTACATTCATGTCGTCGTTAGGATTATAGTTAAAGTATCAATATATAAGTAAATAATTGATTTAGGTTGGTGGAGGACTATTACCTAAAATAGTACTAAAAATGACTATTACATACTATTGTTGGATATAGGTGATTTTTCAAGCTCAAATTGGTAAACATATTAAAATTTTTACATATTTACGATGATTTTGTCTATAAAATATTATATTTGCAATTATTTTTAATAAAACATCAATTTTACCTAGTAGCATAATTTTAGCAATGTATTTTAAAAATATCATAAATAGAAATAATTGCACAAATAAAGGTATAGGAAGGACAATGGTAAAATATTCCCAATCCTGAAAGAAAAAGTATTGGGGTGAAATTAAAATGCATTGTTGAAGAACGGTTCATATTCCTTTGCCAAAAAAATAAAAATAAAATAAAATAAAATAGTTCATATTGAAAATTTTGAGTTTCAGACAGGTGCCAGGTTGTGGCCGGCATTTAAAAAAATTAATTAATTATTATTTTTATTAAGAATAAAAGGCATTACCAATTTTTGGATTGCTTTTGTTTTGAAGTCCCAAGAAGTTTGACCTGGAGCAGCAGTCAGACCAAAACAAGTAACACCTGACTCTAGACGGCGTCGCTTTGGCCTTTCTTAAAGAAACAAAATCCAAAGTATAATTTTAAATTAATAAAACGACGGATTTAATTAGCTGTCTTTATAGTTGACAATTTCTGGTCTTTAATTTCAGCCAATATCATTAAGTATTTAAATTGATCATTCAATGCTGCTTTAGTCTTTGCTTAATTTGCTTCCATAAATCTCTCTCCCTTGTTTTAAAATTTATTAAACATATAGTAGATTTGGACCAAACATGGTAAATTTTAGACGATTTATATACTGCGATAAATTTACCAACATTCTGAATTTAAAATATTAATACTTTGAATCATCCCATTAATTATAAAGTAATATTCTTAAAAAAAAACTATAACATTTGAAAATTATATTCTAAAAATATTGTTATTTTTAAATTAGTTGTTCTATATATACATTCAAACAAAGAGCAAATTGTAAACTACAAAATTAAAAGAATTGTTGACACGTCTCTTGTGATTATCAACTATATTAAATTAGAAAAGTAGGTACAATCTAATAAAGAAAATAGATTATTTCATGTCATTCATTGTATAAATATATAATTCTCACTACTAATTAAATATAAAAAGTAAGCATAAGACTCATTAATCAAAGAAGCAAAAGTTTGCCACGTGGTAAAAAACATATATATTATATTTGATATCAATTTAATTTTACCTCGCTTAAATTTTAAATCTACAAAATTCATAGTCCAAAATGTATAACACATATTCCAAAAATACGTCGACCAAGTCTTAGAAAAATAAATTAATTAGGAAGTGAAATACTAAATTAGTTTTTTTTTTTGAATTAAATTGCTGAATCTTGAGTATCTTTTATTTAATAAATTTGTCAGCGTTATGGACTTCCCTCCACTCCACCTTAAGCCCATTGAATACCGCAACCAATTAAAAATTAAATCATCACTCTCACGCTGTCTGATAGTTCAATTTTTTAAGAATATTATAATATTTGCCCAAAATATCATTTATTTTAATATCCACCCCAATTTTTTGACTAAGTCTGATCTTTTAATTAATATTCACGAGATATGCAAATAAATGGTATTTTATTGTGCAAGGATGTCTCTTAGGTGTAGTTGCTAATTACTTATTTTATAATATTTGGAATCCTTAGCTTTACAATGCACATTATTTACGCATTATATTATTTTACAGCCTATAAATAAAATTATAAAATAAAAAATATATATTTTGACACTTGCTACTTTTTTTTTAATGGTCGAAAGTTCTAATCCTCATCCTACGTTTGTTGTATCAAAAAATATGAAAATAAACTAAATTCATAGTACAGCTATGTATTCTATATTTTATACCATTTAGTTTATATGGACAATATTTAGTTTATCAACTTTGATGGGAACATTATAACTAATGGTAATTTGGTAAATTTTAATTCACAAGTTTTAAAATTTATTTTAGTCCATGCACTTTTAGATTTGTTATATTTTTAATTTTGAAAAACTAACATTTTCGATTGTATTGTCTCTATGTTCTTTTGCTACATATTTTTTACTTACCTTGTACTCATATTCAATGTATGTTTTTTATATATTAGCACACATATTTGAAATCATATTATTAATATGTTAAAAGAAAAATGAAGGCAATGACCAAAATGAAGAGTTGTAGGGACTAAAATTTTAAAAATTTAGGTACCAAAAAATGAAATAAATCTAGAAGTCGAAGGACGAGAGAGATCATAATACAATTCAATTGTAATTTAAAATATAGGTCGTTCAAACTTTCAAGTTTGTTTATTTATATATATATATATATATATATTTGTTATTTCTCTTATGTTACAATTTTGAAGTATCTAATTCTTTATGGTAACCACTGACGAGAAATAGTGGGCCTAACTTGGCTCTAGACAATCCAACTGAGTGACATTCATTTAATTACTTAATTGGTAACAACTTTTTGAAAACCTATTATTTTGAGGGAAGACGTAAAAAGCTTCAAATCACTGCAAACGCATGAAATAATGGTGAGGGTAGGGATATTAGGTTGAGTTAGGGGACCACCAATATTCACATGATGAGAAACGATAAGATTGACAATGTGACGATCTTTGGTCCTGTACTCACTATTTATATTTATACTTAATAGATACTACCGTGGTATTTTTTATGCTAAATCAACGGATGTACTTATAGTTTTTATTTTTTAAAATTTGTACTCTATGAAAACATTATATCATCGCGTTTGTAAATATATTGAGATAAGAAAATAATAGTTTAAATTCAGTAATCTATATATTGTCAATTTTAAGTGGTAAGTATATTACGTGGTGTAATTAAATGGACATAAGAGGGCCATATTAGACAATAAGGTAGGTTGGAAAGGGCAATAAGGAAAATCATAAAGTTTTCCTCTCAATCAAAACCCTTTTAATTTACATGAAGTATGGATATAAATATTTAATATATTTATTGGAAGGCCACCAAAGTTATATATACAACAGCATGGAAAAGATCTAAGTGCTAATAATATAAGTCATATTAATTTAATATTAAACAAAATAAATTAAAGTAACCCAATGACAGAGACAAGAAGTTAAAAAGTTTTAAGAAAACTATTTATTTTTTATTTTGCATATAGTCAATTGGGAAACTTCACTGTGGATCAATTATATTAATCGAACTATGGAAATTAATTTTTTTTAATTTTGGATTTTGAATTAATTTTTTAAAGTAAAATTGTTAATTTAAACTAATTCTCTTTGATTTCAACGGTCAATTTTACATATTTTAAAAAGAAATTTGGAGATGCCCTGCACGCCACATTAGAAGATGTGCGAATGGGCGAGTTTCAACCATAAAAGGGCTACATTATTTATTTATATAATTTTTTTTAGTATAATAAATCAGGAGTATGAAATTTGAATTTTCAATTTAAAAGAAATAAATGTCTAACTACAGTTGAATTATATTTATGTCGTTTATTTATACTTGGTTATATTATATTAAGGATTGTTTTTCTTCCTTTTAGGTCATGATCCTCCATATGTAGTGTTATATTTCCATTAATATATCTATATATCTATTGCTTCAATATCTTAAAGTTAATAAACAATTCCATAATATCACCAAAAAAAATCGAAAAGATATAAAAAAACATCAATGAAATATCAAAAATATTGACATTATATTAATATTACTAATTTTTATCTTCTTCCAAGAGTGATAGAAATGTTTATTTGTTAATTAAATATTTATCATTAATTTCATACATTGATATTTTCATCCTTTCAATATTTCAATCTAAGTTAATATTTAGTCACATTGATTTGATGTGTGAAAATGCCTTTTCAGTTTTCAAGATTTTTTTTTATTTTTTATTTTTGAGAAAGTTGAGGATAAAAGTTATAAAGCAAGGTGAAAAGTAATTTTTCTTTGAGTTCTTGTCCGTTTCGAAGTTGCAAAAACCGCAGTGTCCTTTTTTTTTTTTTATCACTATTTTGTATATAGTTTATTTTCTTTCTTTCTTTATTTTTCTGTTTTTAAGTTTGCTTATTAAAACATATATTTATATATTTGATAGGTCTAGTTTTCACGTTTTAAAACAAACTGAAATTTGAATTATATTTTTTGTTTTTTGTTTTTTTGTTTTTGAACAGAGTGAAAATTGAGTTAACCTTTTACGCATAAGAAAAAAGAAATTTTTTTTTTAAGAACCGTACATGTTAATTTTTTTAAAAAAGTTTTAGAATTATGTTATAAAAAACCATAATCAAGACAAGTATAATTTTTAAAAATAAAATTTTCATCTAGTCAATCCTCAACTTATTTTTAAGAAGTAAATTAAATTTATATACAAACCAACCTAAAAGAAGAAGTATGATACTTCATATAAAATTTAATAATAACAAATCGGGTCATAAATACACAATTAATTTAAATAGTAAGAAAGAAAATTTATATATATTTTTTATAACAACATAGGTGGGTGAAGATTTGAACTTCCAATCTCTTAGAGAATAGTAAATGTGCCTTAATCATTAAACCGTGTTCACGTTAACAAATAATTAAGATGAATTTTATGATTATTATGTGGTAAATTTAACAAACACTCTAAAAAATAAAAAATAAAATCAGCTAACAATATAAAGTTATTAATTGCATATTTGAATTAATGGATCCAAACAAAAATAAATGCACATTGGACTCTTTTTTATTATATAAAAAAAATTTATTAGTTGCCTTTTTTTTTTTTGAGAAAAAATTTATTAGTTGCTTTGAACATTATAAACAAATCCAATAATTTTGATGAATATAAAGTCAGGTGACGCTAGTTTACCTAACATTCAATTTATTATCAACATCCCCATCCCATATTCGTTCCCATTTCTCATCAAATTTTCATACCATAATTTGACTCTTTGCTTATAGCGAAACTTTAACTCCTAAAATGTGTGCTGAAAAAAAAAAAAAATCCTAAAATGTATTTTTCAAGTATAATTCTGACAGGTGATATTTATGGTTTATATATTAGGGAAGGAAAAAAACTTAAATTCATATTTATGGTTAATTTAAATTTTTATCTCTCCCCTCCCTCTTTCTACCTTTTATATCAATTCTTATATTTTAGGCTAATCACTGTTATGTTTTTTAAATTATTAGATATAAATATGACAAAAATATTTAATAAAATTAGTAAAATAGTAACCACGTTTAGTTTTTTTTTTTAAATATATCACTTTTTATTATAAAAATGGAGATCCAATTTTAAAAGGAAAACTTTACCCAAATGATATACATCTGTAATATATCTATAATATATCTGACTACTGATATATGTATGTGATAAACATATGATATATTATTGATACGAGTATTTGTGCAATATGTATGTGATATACATCTAATATGTTAATGATATAAGTGTCGGATACACTAGTAATATACTACTGATATGAGTATCTGATACACTATTAATATAAGTGAAAATTTGTGCTATATTTAAAAATTTTAAAAAACATGTGACATATTTTAAAATACATAAAAGACTTTTGCCATGCATTGAAATTTCACATTTTAAAAAATAAGAGAGGAGAGATATATATTTTTTAAAATAAATAGCCGTAATTTTTAGTTTTCGTAGTTCATTCATATAAAGAGGCTAGGTAATTGAGAGAGAATGAGTTCAAATTTTAGGGTCAGGATGAATAATTTGATGGTGTTAAATCTGCGAGAGTAAAAAGAGGAAAAAAAATTAGGGATTTGGGATAAAAAAAGTATTAGGGGGAAATCGGTGTTATTTTATTGTTCCTTCCCGCCGCACAGGGGTAAAGAATCAATCATGGTGGGAGTTTGGTTTGCTAAATGAATAAACATGAGAATCACGTGCTGATGGTTGTGAGCTAACTAACAGGCAACAGCGACCACGTGCCGGGATCACCCTCTTCGCTCCCTCCCTCCGACTTGCCTTCTGTTTCTCTATATAAATTCCCATTCCATCTCCGATCTCCGATCCCATCCTCCACCTTCCAGTATTCACTTTCCGTTCATTCGCCGCCGCCGGAATCCGCTTCCGCATTGAGCTTTCAGGTCCGTTTCCGCTTCCACTACTCATTCCCGCCTTTTTCTCGCTTCTGCCGCCCTTCTGGATCTGTTTATTCTCCCTTCTCTTCCATTTCAATCTCTGTTTACATCCCTACCGTTTTGTTTTGTTTTGTTTATTCTTCCGATCTCTTCGGACCTAATTGTTGTGTGTGTGTGTTGACTGTTGTGAGCTCTTCTCTTGATCTGCTCATCATCCGGGTTTGATCCTCGTTTGTGTTTTTCAATTTCTTCGGTCACATTGCGAGGATTTAACTCTGTCCATTTTTACTTTTTTAATTTCAGCACATATCTCGTAGCCTGTAGTTGTTTTGAGGTAGTATTTCCCAGTTGATTCGATATTGCAATTCGTTGGATTTCCTTCCGTTTATGAGATGAATTGGTTGAATAATGTAGACGATTGAATGCAGAGCTCTTTAATTCTGCAAACGTTACTCCATTTTCTGTTTTCCTTCTCTACTCCTCAGCCTTAGATCGCCTTCATCTCTGAACAAGAATATCTTTAATACATGAAGTGTTCTTAGTCAAGATATCATCAGAGTGGAGAATCATGTAGTTAGCAAGTTAGGTTTTAGATAATCGACTTTTGTAATGAGGGGAAACGTATTGGGGAGAGTTCATTTATTTAACTTATCTTAGTAACTGCGTCCATTGAATCATGCGAAGAATCTAAAACCTAATTTGGTTTTTTTGAATTTTTGTTGAAATTTCATTTTAAGTCTTTTGACACTATAAAGAGTGAAAAGGGTATACAGAAACATAATTCCTACATGCAGGTTCCTTTGACGCTCACCATGGCCACCGGACAAATATTTTCTCGGACGACGCAAGCTCTATTCTACAACTACAAGCAACTACCCATCCAACGGATGCTTGACTTTGACTTCCTCTGCGGTGTGTATTACTTCTTGTAGTTTTCTTCTTTTGTTATCTGATATCTTCCATTTGAAGAACACAGCATTAGTGCAGAGCTACAGTTTCCTAGTGTTTGGAATAGATTATCCTTTTGTTGGCTATGGATTGTGGGTATCTACACTATTAACTCCTCCCTTTTTGACTTATTATTCAGGGAGGGAAACACCATCAGTTGCAGGAATCATCAATCCTGGTGCTGAGGGATTCCAGAAACTGTTTTTCGGTCAAGAGGAAATTGCCATCCCTGTGCATTCTACGTGCGTAATAAATTTACACTCTCTTCTATTAACTATGATTTTTTTTTTTTTTTCCATATCACACCTTTATTCACATTTAATTCTAGATATGATTCTAAAACCATTGCTCAACAGCTTTTTGAATGGCCTTTAGTTCCAGAGACTGCTTATAATTTTTTCCATTCTAATTTGTGTCTTTTCACAATAGCATTACATTACATTATCTTGAAATTCAATATATAGTTTGAAGTGGTAGGGTTTATTAATCTTCTTGAAGTGAGCATAATTAGCCAGTAGTACGTACTTTTTTAACAATCTTTTACTTAATCTAATCTGTAGAACTTGTTTAGAACAAATAGGTTAACTTCCCAACTTCTTTTTGATATATTCAGCATTGAAGCAGCTTGTGCAGCACATCCCACTGCTGATGTGTTCATCAACTTTGCATCCTTCAGAAGGTTAGTGGTCGTTGTTGCAAACTAAATTATGAGGAACAAGAATTTTCTGTTTCCACTCATAACTAGTTTATGCTGCCATATGTGTAGTGCTGCTGCATCATCAATGTCTGCTTTGAAACAGCCTACCATCAGAGTTATAGCTATCATAGCCGAAGGTGTTCCAGAGTCGGACTCCAAACAGTTGATTGCATATGCACGGGCAAACAACAAGGTGAGAAAAGATTTGATCCTTTTAGTAAAACTGAGTTCTAGCATCAGTAACACACGGAAATTTATATGTGCAGTATTATGCATATCAGATAATGAGGCACATGTCTACCCCAAATGATGAGTAGAGTAGACCAGCATAAATGGAATAAAACATATAAGTCATGGGGTCTATAAGTGATATTGAATTTTTTCTCTCGGCTTAATTCAATTGCAGGTTGTTATAGGCCCAGCTACTGTTGGTGGCATTCAAGCTGGCGCATTTAAGATCGGTGACACTGCTGGAACAATTGACAATATAATACAGTGCAAGTTGTACAGGCCTGGATCTGTGGGCTTTGTCTCTAAATCAGTATGTGACTGTTGCCAAACTCTTCGTCTAGTCTTTTGCTTGACTTAGTTGTTCCAATCTAAAGTGTGCTCTTATGCATGGATAGGATTGTTTTATTGATTTCTTATGCACAACTAATTTATTTGGCATTCTGGACCGTATTTCTATGTATGTGATAATGTCATGTGTCTTCGCTATTTAGTTAATATGCTATTTTCGTTGACTAGCTTTCTCAAGACCATATAAATCTGTTTCTTTTACTTTTTACTTTTTCTTATAAGCAAGTTGTCAAACCTTGTTGCTGCCCTCTAAAATAGTTGATTTACTGAGAACTGATACCAGTATGAAGTATGATAATGTTTTATGATATCACAGGGTGGAATGTCTAATGAGATGTACAATACTATTGCCCGTGTTACAGATGGAATTTATGAAGGTAAACTTCATAGCTTCTTTCTGATTTTAGTCTGGGACGGTTTCAAAATATTAAATCAGATTCATATTCTTTGAACTGCACAGGTATTGCAATTGGAGGTGATGTGTTTCCGGGTTCAACTCTTTCTGACCATATTTTGCGGTTTAACAACATCCCTCAGGTATTGTGATTGACATCTTTTCTGTTGTTTGTTGCCTTTCAGCTTAATTTTTATTCAGAAAACCCATTCATGTAGATAAACTAGTAACTCTTTGTGCGTGCCAGAAGTCATTAGTCTTTGAAGGTCGCTAGCCACACAAGGATCACTCCCACCCCTCACAAACATGTACATGCACGCAATAGTATAATACTGATTTTAACTATAGTACACATCGCCTCCATATCATTGATGGCCTTGATGCTAACACCATAATCAAGTCATTACCAAATTGGCTCCTTATGTACTTTGTTCTCTGCCTTCAATATGCTTTTTCTTTTTCTGCTATTCTTTAGGTTAGGATGATGGTTGTACTTGGAGAACTTGGTGGTCAAGATGAGTATTCTTTAGTTGAAGCTATGAAACAAGGAAAAGTTACCAAACCAGTGGTTGCCTGGGTTAGCGGTACTTGTGCAACACTGTTTAAATCTGAAGTTCAATTTGGTCATGCTGTAAGTTGACGTTGGACTCGTCCCGCTTAATTTATTGTCATTTTATGATAGGATTTGCAGACATTATTTGCTCCCTGACCTTATTTGACGTTGACTACAGGGGGCAAAAAGTGGTGGCGAGTTGGAGTCTGCACAAGGCAAAAACAAGGCTTTAAGGGATGCTGGAGCAATTGTTCCAACGTCATATGAAGCCCTTGAAGATGCAATTAAGGAAACATTTGGAAAATTGGTAAATTCATTAATCATATGACTTCCTTCGCTGACCCCAGGGGAACTATTTTACACCATTTTGTCCTCTTCTTCCTCTGGAGAGGGATAAATGGCCCTCAAATTTTATCCATAACTACCAGATAATTTTAATTTTTCCATCTGATTTATGCCTAGGTTGAAGCGGGGAAAATTACTCCAATAAAGGAAGTGAAGCCCCCACAAATTCCTGAGGATCTTAGCTCGGCAATTAAAAGCGGGAAAGTTCGAGCCCCGACCCATATTATTTCCACCATTTCTGATGACAGAGGTTTGTTTTTAACCTTCCTTGGTTCCAAGATTTTCGTTCAGAATTTTTGAGGTTTTAATAGTATAAATTTTAAATTATATTGCTTTTTGAAAAACAAAAAATAGGTGAGGAGCCCAGCTATGCTGGAATTCCTATGTCTTCCATTGTTGAGCAAGGTTATGGCGTTGGAGATGTTATCTCACTTTTATGGTTCAAGCGCAGCCTTCCTCGGTATTGTACACATTTTATTGAGGTAGGTAGCTCATAGTATGGAACTGACGATCTCTTGAAAGCCCTGTGCAAGACCTGTGTTCAATTTAATAAATTTTCTTTTGCTTTTCCACTTACGCGAAGGTGGAAATTGAAATTGTAGTCTTGGATCCCGGTTTGACAAGTTTCATGCCCTTTTTCAGATATGTATCATGCTATGTGCTGACCATGGTCCTTGTGTATCTGGAGCGCACAACACTATAGTAACAGCTAGGGCTGGAAAAGACCTTGTGTCCAGTCTTGTCTCAGGTTGTAATTTATTTTATTTGGACAAGGATGTTCTGTTGTCTATATTTGGTGTGCCTAATCAATGCAGTGACATTCTGAAATAGGTTTGCTTACTATTGGTCCTCGATTTGGTGGTGCCATTGATGATGCTGCTCGGTATTTTAAGGAAGCATATGACAAAGTGAGATTTGTTCATTTCTAAACTTTTAAATTAATCTGGTGCTTGTTGAGTCTTTTCTCTAAGATTCTATGTTGATTCCTGCTTTTTACAGAACCTTACACCTTACGAATTTGTCGAAAGCATGAAAAAGAAAGGGATCCGTGTGCCAGGAATTGGCCACAGGTATAGTGACGATGTTCTAGTTCAAATATAATGGCTTTACAATATCTGAGATTGAGTTTGGTTTGAAAATGATCATGATTGGTTATTCAAGTTGTTTATTGATGGCTTGATTTTCATGGAAAAAGGATCAAGAGAGGTGACAACAGAGATAAGAGAGTGGAGCTACTGCAGCGGTTCGCACGGACGCATTTCCCGTCTGTGAAGTACATGGAGTATGCTGTGCAAGTTGAAACTTACACCCTCTCAAAGGCAAACAACTTGGTTCTTAATGTAGACGGTGCAATTGGATCCCTTTTCTTGGATCTTCTTGCTGGCAGTGGAATGTTCAGCAAACAAGAAATCGACGAGATCGTCGAGATTGGCTACTTGAACGGACTGTTTGTGCTGGCACGCTCCATTGGTCTGATTGGGTGAGTAGGAAATCCTCTAGAAACCATTGTTATCCAAGCTTTTCTGCTAAACTTTCGAAGTTTGGTTACGTTGTTTATTTTGACGTATATTATTGTATCTCGACCTGATTGCTTCATCGTTGTAATTGAATTTGGCAGACACACATTTGATCAGAAGAGACTGAAACAGCCACTGTACCGCCATCCTTGGGAAGATGTTCTGTACACCAAATGATGAGTTTACAAATAGCAGCAGGAGTAACAAGGATCAATCTCAACAAGCAAATTTATAGCAATGCCTTAGGGTCACTAAATTTCGTCCTTCAGGTTTTCTAGTTGATAGAAGGAAGAATTGTAGTTCAGTTTTGAAATAAATTATGTTTCCATCCTGATGTATAATTATGTCTCTAGAGCATTAAAAGTAATGGAATTCTGTTCTGAACTTTAGTGTTTTACTTGTTTTGTTAAATGTGAATTGGAGATTTGGGATGTGGAGAGTGCGAATTTGATGGCATTTATATCCGAAGCTGATTGCTCGAAAGTGGAAACTTTGAAAATAAATAAAGGCTCATTCAGAATTGTACGATTCAACTTTTTAAAGTTTAAAATAAAGGAAATGAGATTGATTGGACTTTGGAGTTTCTCTCTCTCTCTCTCTCTCTCTCTCTCTCTCTCTCTCTCTCTCTCTCTCTCTCTCTACAACACCAATTTGGCAAAAATAAAATAAAATTGTTTGCAAGTTGCTGAAATTGGACCTGGACTCATAATTTGCACGCAACCAATCTTCAAAGTCTAAATAAAACAAACAATCAAATTCCATAATTACCCACTTTTTTCCGTAAAAGTATTTTAAAAATTTTCAAAATCATTTTTGGTTATCTAATGAAACGCTATAAACATCTGGAAAATTGATACACTTTTTATCCTTCTAAAAGTTATTTTTAAAGGTAGTTAATTTTTCTTTAAAGATCATATATATTTTATTTGATCTCTAAAGTGTATATACTATCATTGACAAAAATTTCATGCTAGGTAGGGTTAGATTGGATATTTAAAACTCAACTCATATAAAATATTATTCTTTTAAATGTCATATCACCCTCGTTCTATTATTTAATTGTTCGATGTTATTGAGTAATAATTTGAACATAAAGAAAAAGATTGAAATTTATATAGAACTTAACAAATCTAATGACATTTTGACTTTAAAAACCCAAAACAGTAATTAAAAAAAGGAGGAGGAGAAGAAGAAGAAAGTTTATATATATATAAAAAAATAAAGTAAAAAAGTGAAGGTATCTTTAAAACCCATCATCATCAATATTCAATTCGTCATATTTTATGATGAAGCAAATTGTATTTTTATCAAAATTAAACTAAAACCACTCTCCAAATGATTTAGACCGTCTGTGAGAAAATGAAACTTGCAATATTAAAATAAAAAAAAGTAGGTAAACCAAATATGAATACCCAAGCAAAAAAAAAAAGCAAATCTTGTACTTCTCGTGTCTCACACCCTTCCTTTTATTTATGGTAGGAGATTCGTCAAATTAGTTTAGATGAATCGACTCGAGACCTAGTCAAGTCAGGTGATTCGATCCTAGTAGCTTGGCTCACGTTGCTTCTTTTGCACTTCAGATGAATTAGTTAGTCAATTTTATCCACAACAATATAAATTATTGGAGTAAAACAATATTCTTGACGAGTCTCATCACCTGCCTATCAAAAATGAATATCAACCATGAAAATTTGGATGTACAAATTTTTGGTACGACTTTGGTGTCAAAATTATTGCTAGTTCCAAAAGTCTAAAAGGATATATTAAATTATCCAACTTTAATTACTCGATTAATTCAAAGAAAAACTCATACTTAAAAAGTCAATGGCATTAATTGGGCACACAATGCATGATCCAATAGCAATTCAAGCAAACGAAATTGAAAAATAATAATTTATTTAATTACAACAAAGTTAGAGAGGTAGAAAAAGAAATATCAAAGTCCACACTCATTACATAATATTACAGTCACAAGAACAAAATAGTGGAAGTCGCCCACAATTGATTATTATTTTATATTATTTTTGTGGTATTAATAAAGAAGAGAGAGAGAGAGAGAGAAGAGGGAAAATTTGTAGGAAAATTCCGACCAGACGTTGGAGCCGTAATTAAAAAAAAAGTGAAAAAGAAAAGAAAAAACTGGAGGTGTGTGATTGGCCACGACAGTGCAGTGGGGTGTGTGGCGTGTGGAAACAGCATTGGAGGCAATCGGAGGTAACACTTAGATTCAGAATTAATAATTATAATTTATGATAAGATAGAAAATCAAACCGCCCAAAATTAACGAGTAACACATAGAGAGAGAAAATATCGAACAACAAAATTCATTTTTATTTTATTTAATTCAAAAAGAAGAAAAGGAAAAAAAGAAAAAAAAAAGAGGCGGAGCTGTGGAGGAAGCTAAAGTAAAAGGTGAGGAGGGGAGAAGGTTCTTGACCCATCAGGAGCGAAGAAACCGAACGGAAACCCTTCATTCTATCAATTCGATTTTGGTTTGGATTGGATTTTATGGGATGGGATTGATTTTTCTTTTGTTTAACTGAAAGATTCCTCAATCCAATCCCAGAGATGGTGGTGCTGTGAGGGGGATTCCTTGATTTTCTTTTTGTTTCAACGATTTTTTGAAATTTTTTAGAGGTGGATGAGGGAAATCTGGTGCTGGGTCTCTAGTTTTGTGTTTGGAACGTGTTTAATCTTCATTCAAGATTACTGAAGTTGTTTGTTGTTGTTGTTGTTTGTTTATGGGAACCCCACCAGCGGAGGAGCTTCTGAGGAAGATCCGAGAGCTGGAGGAGGGTCAAGCCCATCTCAAGAAAGAGATGTCCAAACTTCTTCTCTCCGGAACTCCCGCAGATTCGAATTCCGAGCACCAAATCCACCATCACCATCACCATCAGCGCTCGCAATCAATCTCGCCGCAGCGCTCCAGATTTGCTACGGCCAGAAGGAGAGGCGGCGCTTCCGGTGGTTTAGACGCCGCCGCCGCAGCCTGGAAGAAAGGCTCTGCCTCGTTCCGACATTCTTCCCCACTTCAGAGGGAGAGTAGGACCCGTGACCCTTTGAATGCCGGCGGCGGCGGCGGCTGCTCTGGCCCCGCCGCGGTGAATTTCACCAATAAGCAGTATCTGAATATCTTGCAGTCAATGGGACAGTCTGTTCATATTTTTGACCTTAATTGTCGCATAATTTATTGGTACGCTGCCCTTTTTCTTTTCCTATTTTTAGTCCCTTTTCGTTAACTTCCTTCTCCTTCTCGTGACAATTCTTCCTCGTTTTAGATTATGATGGAAATTTCCTTACAGATACAGAGATTGCTTCTTATAAAACGCCCCTTTATAATTTTTCTCTGGGTAGTGATTTTAGAGACGCTAATCCAATCTACTCAGGAACCGAGCTGCCGAAACTGTGTATGGATATTCTGCAGCGGAGGCTCTGGGCCAGGATGCCGTCGGGCTTCTCGTAGATCCCGAAGACTTTGCCATTGCGAATGATGTACTCCGTTTTGTCACGGCGGGGGAGAATTGGACTGGCCAGTTCCCTGTAAAGAACAAGATGGGGCAGAAGTTTGTAGTTGTTGCAAATAACTCTCCGTTCTACGACGATGGCGCATTGGTCGGGATTATCTGCGTATCGAGCGATTCACGACCATTTCAAGAATTGAAGATTCCTCTAGCAGTTGGTTCAAAACAGCAGGATGGAGCAGATTCGAGCCTGGTCCGATCAAGAAGCACTGTTTCAACTAAACTTGGTCTTGATCCTCAGCAGCCTCTTCAAGTGGCTATTGCTTCAAAGATATCGAATTTGGTTAGTCTTTTGGTTTCATTTCCCTGTGGTTTGTTGTAGTGTGCGTATTTTGATAGTTTGAGGCACTGAGACAGGCATCAAAGGTAAGCAACAAAGTGAAGTCCAAGATTCGAACTGGAGAAAACAGCTCGGATCGTGAAGGTGGAAGTGGAGATAGTTATCACTCTGATCATGGCTTTCCAGATGCAGTTCTTTGTGACCATCGGGAGGATGCAAATTCGAGTGGAGCTAGCACACCTCGTGGAGATTCGACAGCACACGGTGCATTTTCCCAAATTGAAGAGAAGTGCTCTGGCAAACTGGTGAGGGATTCCGGTGATGAGGTTAAAGGAAAACCTACAATCCAGAAGATCTTATCCTCAAAAGCAGAAGAGTGGATTGCTAAGAAGGGCTTATCGTGGCCGTGGAAAGGGACCGAGCAGGAAGGATCTGAAGCAAGGACTGCCCGTTTCGTTTGGCCCTGGGTACAAAATGATCAAGAAGCCGAACCGGGCAACCATAAGAGTTTCTCTTCAGCTGGGAAACTAGAAATGCAGCAAAACGACGGTCATCGAGCAGGCAACAACGAAGCCTCGGGGTCCTGGTCATCGTTCAATGTTAACAGCACTAGCAGTGCCAGTAGCTGTGGAAGTACCAGCAGCAGTGCTGTTAACAAGGTTGACATGGAAACCGACTGCTTGGATTATGAAATATTGTGGGAAGACCTTACAATTGGGGAGCAAATAGGGCAAGGTAAGTAATGGTCTTTGGAATGAATGGGGTTCTGCACATACCATTTTATTTCTATTTAACTTTTCTTACGTTATATGTTCATCAAAATTTATATGGAATTTCAGATTAATTTGTTAAACTTATTTTCTCTGATTGTTCTTTCTGCTTCGTATAAATCGATTTGTTTCTAATGCGTGTCTTGCCTTGATCTCTGCAGGTTCTTGTGGAACCGTCTATCATGCGCTGTGGTATGGATCAGTATGTTCACTTATCCTTTCAATTGCTTCAATTATGCTGTTCTGTCAAATGGGATTCTGAGAATCTTTAGTTTTCTTTCATTGTTTTATCTCGTAGGAACTAAAGAAGTACAAATTGTTAAGGAACTATTATAATATCTAACGTTTGAAAGATGATTCGAACTGTTCTTTCAGGATGTTGCCGTTAAAGTGTTTTCCAAACAAGAGTATTCAGATGATGTGATTCTCTCCTTCAGACAGGAGGTATGCTTTCTGCTTCTCTCTTTACTCCCTCGAAACTCTGTTATGGACCTATGGTCGATCCCGACCCCGCCCCGGGCAATAAAATGTCTATTCTTAGAGCTAAGTTCAACTTTATGTTTATGAAGGTATCCCTGATGAAAAAGCTTAGGCATCCCAATATTCTTCTCTTTATGGGAGTTGTGACTTCACCCCAGCGTCTCTGCATCGTCACGGAATTCCTTCCACGGTTTGTTCCTGGCTACTATTCTCGGTTTCGATAATTTTGATTTATGCTTCCAAAAGAAGCATCCTTCTTAGGCTGATTGAAGTGCTGGTACCTATAAAAAAACAGTGGAAGTTTGTTTCGTTTACTACAGAGGAACTCTGGCAAATTAGACTGGAGGCGCCGCACTCATATGGCTTTGGACATTGTGAGTATTTGTATTTGCAGACAATTCGGCATTTCTTCTGCATTCAAATTTCTCTTCTTGCAATGCTTCTCAAGCCTTATATATTGCTGACTATGATGAATATTGTTCTTAGATTACTAGTCATTTCATTCTATTCCATTGTTAACATATTTCATTTCTTTCATAGGCACGAGGCATGAACTATCTTCATCATTGTAATCCACCTATTATTCACAGAGATTTGAAATCGTCAAATCTGTTAATTGATAAAAACTGGACTGTGAAGGTATGCTCTCATTTCCTACTAATGTACATAAAAAATTCCCTTTGGCATTCAGGGGAACTGTTATTTAGGAACTCAAGAAAAAAATGTACAATTACAATTTAGAGTCTTATAGCTTTCATTGCTCCCATAGGTTGGCGATTTCGGTCTATCTCGTCTCAAGCGCGACACTTATCTAACAACTAAGACCGGGAAGGGAACGGTAAGCCTGGGAATTTCGCGCTTGCTGGTCGTACCAGCCTTTTGATTCTAGAATTTTGGTATTGTGCTGCAAACCATTTGAAGCTCACGATTGATCCTCTTATTCAATCCTTTTTTGTTTCACATAGCCTCAATGGATGGCGCCCGAAGTTCTTCGTAACGATCCCTCTGATGAGAAGTATGTTCTCATCCTTCAGCTGCCAAAACGTTTCAAGCTTCATTCTATTCCGAATTCTCAAACTCAAAAGATAAATCCACTGATTCTGATTGTAATATCCAGGTCTGACATATACAGTTTTGGAGTCATATTGTGGGAGCTTGCGACCGAGAAGATCCCTTGGGAAAATCTCAATTCAATGCAGGTACTAAACCTCTTTCTCAAGTGATATCTACAACTTTCAATGCAACTAAACCATATCATAAATAGTAAGTAGAATGTTCTTCCATTTGAGCATTTCAAATTTCCATGCAGCAGCAAGCTTCCTGTGTGTTGTTCTTTGACAACTTTCAGAATGTGTAGGTAATCGGTGCTGTGGGGTTCATGAACCAACGACTTGAAATCCCCAAAGATGTGGATCCACAATGGGCTTCTATAATTGAAAGCTGCTGCAACAGGTACTTAATTTGTCTGAGTTGCCTAAATCATTCTTATTTTCTCGATGGAATAAGAAGATTCGAAAACAAAACGACTATCAAACGAGTTCGCAATGGTTATTCAAACTTTGCTCGTGCTAAAATTCGTTATATTGTAAACTACAGCGAACCCGCAAACCGGCCTTCATTCCAGGTTCTGATAGATAGGCTCAGAGAGTTGCAGAGGAAGTATGCAATTCAATTACAGGCAGCTCGTTCTGGTGGAGATAACAACCACCCTCAAAAGGAAACATAGAACCACCAATTTTTTTGGTTTAATTATTTTTCCCCATCATACCCATTGCCAACTGAAGAAGAAGCCAAGACAAGTTGTATAAAAGGTTTTCAACTGGTTCAGCAGATTGTTTGAAGTTTGAACCACAAAGTTGAATGTAAGTTGATGGGTGGAGGAGGATTTTGCCATTTGAGAAAGGAAAAAGACAGACTTCTTCTCAGAGTGGCAGTGTTTCATATCAACTGGGCAGAGCTTGGTGGTGGCATTTTTTTTTTCTTCCTCTTTTCTAAAAGTAAAAGTGTCAAAATAAACAACTTTTTTTTTTCTTTTTTCTTATTAGGTGTCGGTAGTGCTGTTTGATTGGGCATAATCAAATGTCTCCCACTTGCTTCATTTGCTGTAAATGAGTTTCGGACCACTTGTCAAAAGTTGTACAAAGATCACCATTTTTTGAGAGTTTAATTATTATAACATAAATGCTCTTGCTTTCCTTTCTTATGGTGGGGGAAACAGGCTTGTCATTATCGTCCTACCTCCTGATCTCTTGTCTTCCGTATCGAAATTGTTCCACAGTAACACTCGAAGATAGAATCCTACATAAAAGGAGTTAGCACTCCGAAACTTTTGTCACTTCTGATCTCGTGTCTTCTTGTACTGTTATTGTTCCACAATAACACTCTAGAATCCTGCAAAAAAAGAAATTAACACTTCGAAGTTTTTGTCAATACAGGATATCGGGAAATATGATAACCATTAGTGTAAGAAATTTAAATTTATGGTTATCTCTGAGATTCTGAGCGAAGCATTAAGGAGGAATTTAATCATGCGGTTATTCATTTGAACGTTGGAGTCGAGTTCGGTTGTGAACAATCAAGTTTGGAAATTTCCAAACCGGTGAACTTCGGAAAACTGTAGATTCTCGAGTTGAATTTTTACCCTAATCACAAACTAGAAATTTGAGGAAGGTTTGATAGAATCAACTGGATTGTGTAATATTAATAGAGATTACTTTGGAAGTTGGGTATTAAGTAGATTAGATGGACTAAATCAATCAAAATCAAGTGGCTAAACTAATTGAACTGCAAAGCAAAGCAAAAGAGATCAAACACTTCAATTTCTATTCAATTCCTAACTTCAAAAGTTTGAATATGACGGCAAAGATCAGGCCAAGTCATCAATTCTTAAAGGTCTTTTCATCTCAAAAGGAACTATTTATGGAGCATGTACCAACCCCGTGACCACATTGAGACGTTTACCAATATTTTCCAGCAAATGAAGCCTCCTCCCTTGAGCCCATAACGATGTGCCGAGTGGCGATCGAGATAAGAAACAATTGTCAAAGTTTCCCATAAAGTAATTTGGAGTTACAAATGGTATATGTTTATCATTCTCACTTGTGCACTCTGAAAAGTTTTCCCAGTAACACTTCCAAGTAGTGAATACACACACAGGCCCTCTCAAAAGTCCCGCTTAGTGCAGTAAATACCGTATAGCAGCAACAGCATCGCCTTTGTGCTCTCGCAATGTTCTCTCAGCAACCTTCTTGTCCAACTGTTACCAATGCAACAAAAGATGGGAATGAATTAGAAGTATTGTTATAAACATTGAAGATGTGAAACGAGGCAAATGTGGCTTACGGAAGTGAATCTAACCTCGAGTTCGTTAGCAATTATGTCAAGATCAGCTGCATTTATCTTGACAGCAGCTAGTTCTTTCTCTCTGAAAGACGAAAAATACAACGACTCCTTATTAAACACTCCATGCTAAATAGTAAATATTCAACAACCATCATAGCTGGAACAATGTGGCAAAGAAGTAAGAAATGTACAGTCCAAATGTCTTCTATCTCAAGAATGAAAATTAGTTGCAAAAATTATAGGCTCCAACTCAGGTACTTCAATCAAATACTGCAAGAAAGTTACTACATAGCCAGAAGTATATATATACCAAAGATGATGGTTGGCAGTTGATGTTTCAAAATTCACAACCTTGCAATATGGGCAATAAAAGCAAGCAAGATAACAAACTAAAGGAACAAAAACCTAAAGGATGAATACCGACCACAAGGTAACGTTTAGATTCATTGACACTAAAGTTTTGTTCCATGACGGATGCAAGTGGCATAAGATATAACGCAACAGACACTAGAGGAAGACAATTCAGTTTGAATAAACAGAAATGGAATGCGCACATACTTCAAGCAGTAAAGAGTTCCAACGATCAGAAGAAACTCATTAATTACTCGCCAAAAATTCCAATTCTCTGATTAAAGGGGAAAAACCAGGATTCTAATCGTACCTCAACATCATAGCATTCCAATCGGCTTCCGCCGATGCGGCAATTGATGCCATTGCCTGCCACGCGATCGCAAAAAACAAGAACATTAAATTGCAGAACTTGCTTGCACTAATATTTCTGAATGAGAATCTAAACAGCACAAATTCGAAGAAAATACGAAAACCCTCTCGAGTCGAGATGAAATGAACTCCAAATTTCAGAAGTGCAATCATTAGGGCAGCTAATTTGTAGCGAATTCCTTGGAGAGTCAAGTTAGAGAGGCAAATACCTCTTGCACACGAGTGGAATCGAGTTGACGGTCCTCGACGCGATCAGTGAGCTTATCGAAGGCCTTGCTTTGTTGCTGCATATCCTTGGAATCTACAAGCCTCTCGACACCATCGTCTCCACCTTCCATTTTCTGCAAATTCCGGTCGCAAATTGCTCGGCGTTCTGTATTCTGGCAACGAAACGGTGTATCTGCAGATGAATCGAAACAAATCGGTGACGGCGAGCTCCAAAGATGAGTAAACCCTCAGTACCAACTCCCAACACGCCGACCACGAAATGAAAAGACCATAAAGTCCAAAAATAAGCCCAATCTTTAAAGCGGGCCGAGCCTTCAAGTAAGCCCAATTCTTAAAGCTAGCCCAATCCTTATTTGGGTAAAATAAGGATGTGTTTGGCTAACAACAGATTTTGTTTATTGTTACTGAATCAAATTAATTCAGTAGTTGTAAAATTATGAAACAACATTTTTATGTTTTCATTGTTTTCATATTTTGAATCTGAATCTGAAACTTAAGATGCAGAATTATATTTGAAGAGATAAAAACTTTGATAAATATATTATTTTATGTATAAACCTAATCTCATTCTTGTTAAATCTTAAAAGAGGTAAAATTTAATATATAGTAATTGTACAAATTTTATAGCATTTATGTTAATAAATTAATTCATAATATTTTATATTGAATTAAATATTTAATTCATATCTAACAATGGTTTATAAATATTTACAAAATCGATTTTGATCATTTTTTTAAAATTAAGATTTAATGTTAAAATCCAGTAACAAACACAAATCAATACGAATTTATTTTATTGAATTGTTTGTTTTCAAATTTCTATTTTTAGATTTCTGTGTCAAGGCTGTATTTACTGGAGAGTTCCTATCTCTGAGTTTATCCACTTTCTGCACAATTGCAATTGCGCCACTGGAGGCTAACGTCAGATATGAGATTTCTACGTTTCTCGATGCCATCTCTTCACTGAACCGCGCCATATCGCACCCAATTCCAGTACAATAACCCATTTTAATTCTGCTTTGCTTCACGATTCTTTGGCCGGAATGGATCCTTCTTCGCCGGAGAAGCTCATACTCGTTGACCGAGAGCCAAACGGGATCGCATTTGTTACTATTAACCGTCCCAAGTCGCTGAATTCGTTAACCAGACCCATGATTGTAGATTTGGCCCACGCGATTAAGAGCTTGGACCGCGACCAGTCGGTGCGGGTCATCGTGCTCTCGGGATCAGGGCGAGCCTTCTGTTCCGGTGTAGACCTTAGTGCGGCGGAGGAGGTGTTCAAGGGGGATGTGAAGGACGTTGAATCCGATCCGGTTCTGCAAATGGAACGCTGCCGGAAGCCGATCATCGGAGCGATTGCGGGGTTCGCGATCACCGCTGGGTTCGAGATCGCTCTGGCTTGCGACATACTTATCGCTGCCAAAGGGGCTAAGTTCATCGACACTCATGCTAGGTTTGTTTGTTATTTACCATTTCTGTAAAGCGAATTAGGATCAAGAATAATTAATTTTCTGAAATCTTTTGGGAAACGCTTTTCTATTGAAATGCCCAATTAAGAACGTGTCATATCTGGGAAAACTTGGTTGCAGATTTGGGATATTTCCTTCGTGGGGATTGTCTCAGAAGCTCTCACGGATCATTGGAGTTAACAAAGCTCGTGAAGTATCCCTAACGGCGATGCCTCTAACTGCAGAGGAAGCAGAGAGGAGGGGTTTGGTGAATCACGTGGTGGAAGGAGGTGAGTTGTTGAAGAAAGCTCGAGAAGTGGCGGAGGCCATCTTAAAGAACAATCAGGACATGGTGTTGAGGTACAAGTCGGTCATTAACGATGGCCTTCAGCTGGACCTTGGCCACGCTCTTGCGCTGGAAAAGGTACTTGCCCAACCCCTTGAAATTTGCTAGAAAGATACTGATTATGAATGATACTAAATTCAATTTTATCCCCAAATTGATGTCAGTGATTGATTGGAGATAATTCATAAGTAGTTTTGTTTTCAGATGACAGAGCTTGTGTAGTAGAGTAGCATTGTCCAATCGACTGTGTGTTACTTTGATGCAGGAGAGAGGGCATGCGTATTACAATGGAATGACAAAAGAGCAGTTCAAGAAAATGCAGGAATTTATAGCTGGTCGGAGCTCCAAGAAACCTTCAAAGTTATAGTCTAAACTAAACGACGAGTTTCCTGTCTCTGTTTCTACAGTTGTGCCAATAATATGGCAAAAACTTGCCTCCTCACCGGTCAGTAGTTTCCCTTCCTCCTTAAATTTGTTTATATATGTAATATGTAATTTGATTTCAGTGGATCAAAAGCATCTGTGCAATTGATATACTTATAGAAATAGATAAAGTAGAAAATAGACAGGTGTTTGGGCAATAAAGTTGGATTTTTGGTGGAATATGGTTTCTTATCTCATGTCATGTGCTGGAGTTTGAGAGCAGATGGGTTAAATTTCAACTTATTGGATGGCGATTTATAGTTGATTTGATATAATCTTAAAAGGGTAAGGAACAAATAACAATTATACGAAAAAATAAATCATACACTTTTCAGAACAACACGATATTTGAATAAATTTTTGGCATGATCTTCACCCACCAAACTGAGTGGTGGCTTCATTAACACAGGTAAGGATAGAGAGCAAAATGGGCTAATTATATAAAGTTTATCCAGTCACCGGCGCTGTTGGGTGGATTTAGATTAGATTAAGATGAGTTATTTTTTATGTAAGAGCCATTAAATGTTTCCCTCTTCGTTTTAAGCTCCCAATTTTCTCCTTGTTCCTGTTGAAATTCGTAGGAGTTTGGCGTCTGCCTGCGCTCACATTTGCTTCCTACCCTTGGTTCCATAATTAATACAAGTTTTGTAATTTTCGTTTAATTCTTAATTGTTTTGATTCGTGGTTAGTTTAGTTGGATTAGTAGGCTTTGATCCTCTATTGATTAGGGTCAATCTCTGGATTAGCAGATTTTGAATCCATAATAGAATCCTTTGGATTAGAGTTCATTTGTGATTTATCTTTTGACTTCACTAATTAGCAAATAACTGGTAGATATTATTTGACATCAAAGGCCAGCCGAGACTCTTGATATATACAAGAGAGACATGTTCACCAGTTAGCGTTTGATAATTGATGTAGGTTCAGGTTTGCTGAGATAAATCTGTTGTAGGGAAAATCCCAGTTTTTTACTTTTTAATAGGTTTCTGATTTCAATCCTGAAATTTTTTAGGTAAATAATAACAAAGAAATGTCAAAGGGGCTAGAGTTAATTAAGAAGGAATGAGTTCGAATGCCATGATGACCACCTACCTTAGGAATTAGTAATTCCTATGTGTTTCTCAACGTCAAATATTGTAGGGTTAGGCGGGCAGTTGTCTCGTGAGATTAGTCGAGATGTATGTAAGCTGGTCTGGACACTAACAGTTTTTAAAAAAATAATAATAATAAAGAAATGACATTCAAATCAAAAGGTGGCTATTCCTTTTCTCCCACGAACCAACCAAAACCCTAAAATAGCAGGGGCCTATTGGAAGAAAAATAAAAAGAATATGAAACAACAAGAAGCAGCAGCAGCCCAGGTCCATAGAAGTGGACTGAACCAAGAAAAACTAATGAAACTAAATTAACTAAAGTGGAAAAATGAGGTTGTCGGGAGTAGATGAGAAAGAACCCTAATTAATTGGCTAATTCATCTATAATTTCTGATTAAATTAACTCTGAGGATGAAGTCGAGTGGCCAGGGGTTGTTCATGTTTGTTCACTAGAACTCGACTCAGGCTAGAGAGAGTGTGCCACTGCTTGGCTATGTTTAGCTTGCGGCTTCCCTCGATTTTCTTCTACCTCTATGATTAAAGGCGTTGTACACTCTTATATTTAACTTTTAGATCTTTTGTAAGTATCATTATCCAGTCATTACAACACCTAACTTTGAGTGTCTCTTTAAGTGTGCAAATATTGTTTCACATCATAGGAACGATGTTGAGTATATAAGGACAACATTTCTATTGACACAACAAATTATGCTTGTTTGGTACGACTAAAAATTGATGTGAGATAATTTTAATCGGCCACGTGAAAATTGATGGATGGAAGAATCAATTTCATATTTGAGAGGGTGATAGACACAGGCGTGTACGACCTAGTGTTGGTGCATTCATCGCATGTTTTCCAATCCACACTTATTGTAGTTTCTCTTCCTTTTAATTGTCAGGTGGTCTTATGGATATCTAAATTGAAAATTGAGATAGAAAAAATTAAAGGGAAAAAGTTGAATGGGACAAATATAAAAAACATGTGATAGAAAAATACAATTTAAGCATGAAGGCATTGATAGGGTGGAGAGATTTACGTACGCAAGTAGGCAATTTAAGCATGAAGGTGCAGTGGAAAAGGAAAGAATTTCGACGTGTCGTCACGGAATAGGAAAATACAAAAGGCGCCCATCTTGCTCTGAAACTGCCACATCAGCTTTTCACCATAATTCAATCCCTATGGTCTATAAAGTGAAAAATATTTTCAACTCACCAAATTCCAGCTTTATACACATAAATTAAATTAAAACCAGATAGCGGATCCATTCATGTGGGAGATTTCGGTCATCTCATTGTTTAGCCCACGTCAATATATACTTATCTGCATAGTCTTCGTGGAGATGAGGTTAGATGCTCACTAACACTAACATTAGATTTATTTAATTGACTATTGAGTTGGTTTCTGAATCATTAAACATTAAACATTAAACATTTAACATATGATATATTTCATTGGTTTTTAATTTAAAATTCCAACGGTAAGTTGTAGCTATGAGATACATGAAAATAAAATAGATCTATGTCTTTTCAAAAAAATCTCTTCCAGTTTTAGGTTTTCTAGAATGGACAGTAGAAATAAATGTTTCATTGTTTTCGTCAATTGTTTGATTTGAAGTAAATGAAAAGTGAAAATGCTGCAAAATAGCACGTGGTATGGTGTTTTTACTGGTAAGATTTATTATGAAAGGAGAAATAAGTGTTTTGAATAATTAAGTAGTTACGGGTAAAAATAGTTAGCTTTTTTTTTGTGCATTTATTTGAGTGAGTTGTCAATTTTTAACAGCTGTAATTAATGTTATTGAAAGGGATCAAGATTTTCCAAAAAAAAAAAAAAGAGAGAGAAGGAAAAAAAAAACTCACCCCGTGACATTTGTAGTCCATAAATAGGCATGGGCGTTTGGTACAAAACTGATTCCTTTTGTAGACACCGCCAAATTGATTAGTTTTCGCGTCACTCTCTTAAAACGACACATTATCCATCGTTTTGAGGGAATCTCTCATCACTCATCGCCCAAACCTCTCCTCTCCTCTCTAAACATTAACATTAAACATGGCTTCGGCTTCGGCTTCACCTCTCTGCAAAGACAACGACCCGGCCCCCCTCGACGGAATCGCCGCCGTGACTCAGCCCGACAGATCGCCACCGTTCAAACGATTCGACATCGTCTCCGACTACTCCGACCACCACTACGCCCACTCGAACTTGTTCGCGAACTGCATTGGATCGTCGGATGTCTCCAAAAAGATTATGCGAGAGTGGAAGATTCTGGAGAGGAATCTCCCCGAATCGATTTTCGTCCGCACTTACGAAGAGAGAATCGACCTTCTACGAGCAGCGATAGTCGGCCCCGCCGGAACTCCCTATCACGACGGACTCTTCTTCTTCGACCTAGCCTTCTCCTCCGATTATCCGATTACTCCTCCGATGGTGTATTACCACTCCTACGGGCTCAGATTGAACCCTAACCTCTACGACGACGGCTACGTCTGCTTGAGCCTCATCAATACCTGGGACGGAAAAGAGGAGGAGAGGTGGAATCCAGCGATTTCCACAGTGCTTCAGATTCTAATATCGATTCAGGCGCTGGTGCTGAACGAGAAGCCGTACTTCAACGAGCCGGAACTGGAGGAGGCGGCGGAGGCAGAGATTTACTCCGACGCCTACAACAAGGAGGCCTACCTGTTCTGCTGCAAGATGATGATGCGTTCCATACAGAATCCGCCGAAGAATTTCGAGGAATTCGTGAGCGATTACTTCCGGCAGCGGGGGGAGGGGATACTCGCCGCTTGCGAGGCATACTCCGACGGCCGCGTCAGAGTTGGGCGCTTCAACGAAACGGAATACTGCGAAAGTGAAAGCGATTATTGCCGTGGGAGGACTAGGAGTAGTCCTCTGCATGTTTCCGCCATTTTTAAGGCATTAATGGAGAAGACGTATCGGGATCTGGACGCAGCCTTCGCCAACAATTCTGCTGCTCTGATCTGCACCTCCAACTCCAACAGGGTACGAAACGAACACTGAATTTGGCCATTTCTTTTTTTAATTTTCTATTTTGAAATTAGTACAATACAGAAATATTTTGGCTGATGATTTGAATTGAAGCAACATAACTTCAGCTTCACCTAGTCTATGCCTTTGCCTATGGAGAGAGAAGTTCTTATTTAATGAATCAGTAGATCAGCTTTTTGATTTTTTTTTATTTTAATTTCAAAATCTCCATGGATTTCAAATTAATTCTATTGTTTGTTATTGCTCGGTGATGTGATTTCAAATCCTACTTTTACTTTTAAAGAATTCAGACCAGATGTATGTGTTCCAATTTCGTTGGATCTAAGTTTAATTACTAATTTAATTTCTTTCTCAAAAAAAAAAATTACTAATTTAATTTTGTCATTTTTTAATTGATAAGTAAGGATTGGAAAGTTGGGTTAATAAACTTATTATTTAATTACACTAATTTCGAATTTTGTTCGTTCCATTATATAAAATAAATTAAAATCACTGCCCGTAATTCAAACCACGGAATTTGAGATTAATTTTTTGAGGGTAAATTTTTTTTATAATTATTTTGTTTTTGCTTTTTGAAATTTTAACAACTATGCTGGCTTCTCTAGAATTTTTTATATGCTTATCACCTTTCTTGACTAAATATTTAAAAAATATATTTTTTTTAGTTTCAAAATTTTAACTAGTAGGTAACAAATGAAATAAAAACATATATTGAAGGATGTTTATAGGCTCAATTTTAGAAAACGTAAAAGAAAGAGTTTTTTTTTTTTTTTTTGAAATCGTAAAAGAAAGAGTTATTAAACGAGGTTGAAATTGTTAACCAAATGGAGTTATATCTTTTTGATAAGTTATTTTAAAATTATTACTTATCTTTAAAAATTTTAAATCTTACTCATTTTCCATTTTGATAATTTAGTGTATTAAAATTTCAAATTTGTTAAATTTCATATGTGTTCCTTGAACGAAAAAAATATTTTAGATTATTGAAAATATGATGCAATGTAATATGATCAATGGACTATATGATAGACTATATGGTAGGATTAGTGAACGATTGAGAACCAAAATAAAAAGCAATTAAAATGCAGTGAAACATCAAGATTATAAAAATTTTAAGAACTAAAATACAAAAAATAATTAAACATAATATTTAAATCAATTTTTGTCAATATAAGCTTAACTAAGCTGTAACGGATAGATCTTGACTTCTAATTCCCATCTCCAAAGATTGTATCAAAAAAAAAATCAATTTTTTTCTCTTTTCTTTTTTCATTTTTTTTTAGTGAAAATCTATTGCTTTCTAAAAGTGGTAAAATTGAGATAAATATATGGAATGAGGCAGAATTTCTATTAGGGTTAGAAAGGAAACTTTCAAGTGTGAAAGATATATGCTATGTGGCATGTGTTGATTTGAAATAAAAAACTTTATGTGTCTCCCTCAGCCAAAAATAAAATGATGGCTAAAGACCAAATAGCAAAACAATTGGCCCAATCACCCACATGGTCATTGTCAAAATTATTGTTATGTTTTTGTCATTATTGGATATATATAAGAATAATAAGACCACAATATTTTGAATATATATATGTGGTTGTAAATTATTGGTACAATTTGGTCTCAGTGACACAGAAAATAAATTGGTTTTGAAATGAGATATATTAAGAGTCTCATACTCAAAAGAAAAAAACATGTTTACTTTACAATCGATATGAACTATTCTTCTTATTCTCAATTGGTTTTGAGATAAAACTCCATGAATATTAATATGATCTTAGAATTTAAAACCTCAAATGGGTCTATAATAAACCTGAGCTACTTTCTAGCGTGAATTAAGTTTAGAATCGGAGGAAGTATTTTTTTAGTATTAATTGGTAAACAAAATAATTGAACAAATAATAATGTAGTTTAAGAGGAGAAATGAGAAAAGAGATTGTGGGGTTAGTGAGCAAATGGAGAAGGGGACATTGTGGTGTGGGGGAGGCCTGGTTTTGGTTTTGGAGGTGTCACCAAAATGAAACAATGACGCCACATACCCCTTGTTTCCCCAATGCCCAACATGCCCCTCTCCCTTTTCACTCTTCTTTCCTTCCTTCTTATAATCTCATCTATACTTTTTATGCCCTCACTTTCTAATTTCTTTTTTTATACCTAAAATAAAAGCTTTTTTGTTTTGTTATATAATTTTTGAAAACGAGCCAAATTCTTAAGCCCTAAAGAGTAATAAGTCCCGTTAGCAAGAATTTAGAGGTCTTAAGTTCAAAAAAAAATAATAATAATTTTATCAATAACAAAAAATGAAATGGTAATCTGATCAATTTTCTATACAAGTCTTTAATGTTTATTCATTCGGTTCTTAAATTTTTAATTATATGTTTTATAGATAAATAAAAATTAGAAATAAGTTAGATAGAAAATTGAAACTCATTTGAAGTTTAGATGAGATGGGTTTGGATAATGAGTAGAATATGTGTTGGCATAGTGATGCAAAAGCATTTTATAATGTCAATAGTGTATGAGTTCATATTTAAAGGCACATGTTGTGACATAAATCTCTTCTCAATATTTATACCATTTTTTAACATTTCAAGGACGTTTTTTTTTTCCAAAAAATAAAAAAAAAACGTCATTTTCATGTGTGTTGGCGAAATGCAAACTTGACGACAGAACTTTGGCACATGGAAAGCATGTGATGACTGATGAAGGAGCAAACAAGACATGGGCACTATGATACGTGGTTGTTAGTTGCAACCTATACATAAGGACTTTTGGCACATTGTTTGGTATATGCTTATTGGAAAAATAACCATGGCGTCTAAAGTTAGCACTCTGATAGGCACAATAGTGATGAATCAATAGAATGACTCAAGGGCTGAAACCACAACTTGTAGGCCGAGCCGAATTACTAGAATTGGTCGAGGCTCATGCTTCATGCCTAATCGACCTGGGTTTCATACCTCAGCCACTTCAGATATTAGCTGAGCCGATTAATACTTCATATCTCGATTGTTTGAGTTATTAGTCGAACTGGCTTATATTAGCTTCAGCAAAATACAAAAAACCTCTAATGGAATCCGTGACAATACGTTGCGATTTTCAAGACTGTTAGAGAGCCTTTGGAAGCCTGTCAGAAGTCTTGTCGAAAGCCAACCTATAAATATAGATCTCTTACTTCATTTTTCATGTACACAAACTTCATTCTCTCTTGAATATAGATCAGACGACCACTGACTTGAACGTCAGAATGCTAACTCTATTTTACAGGTCCAATAATCAGTTCGTCTTCACGGTCTTTGAAAGACCACATAGTGATTACAAAAAAATAAGACAACCACCACTTGAACCACATTGCACAAACTTGATAATAAATAAAATTTGGTTGAGAAAAAAATGTTATATAGAAGATAAAATCATATATTTAGCCCAAATACTTTTTCAAATAAAATAGCCCATAAAAATGATTAGGTGGCTAAGAGGCCCAAGTCACAACCATATAATTGGCCTCTACGTGATGTCAGAAAATGGCACATGCATTTTGCTGAGTTAATTGATTGGTTGCTATCATTATTTGATCGAAAATTTTAATATATAGTTTTTTTTCCTAGGGATTATTTTGGGTTTTTTTTCTTTACTTTTTAATTTCATGGATTTTTTATATACTGTTTTTCCAGAAGTTCAAAGTTTATAGATATAATACATTTATACTTATAAAATATTAGCATTTAGGAATCATCTTGCACGTTAAAAAAAAAATCATTTTGCATAAATTAATGTTTGTTTTTCTAAAACATTATTTTGGTAATATGTTTGTTTTTAATCTCATTTTATTTTTATAAATAAAGTTGTTTATTTGGTTTATTTTTTATCTTGAAAAATTAATGTAGAAACTATAGACAAATTAAAAAAAAAATCTGAAACAACCAAATCAAAGATTATTTAGAAATAAAAATTGACATTTTCTTTAATAGGTAAAATATCGAAGAGCCGACATCAACACACCAAACTTTCTCGTAAATGTGATCCTTTTGCAGCTACGACGACCCTTCTATTCGGTACTATCAGATCACTAAGGTTTATCTACATCTCCAATTCGATGGGTGAATCTTGCAATCAAGCTCTCTTGTGCTTTTACACTCTACTTCTTTGGAGTTGCCAGTTGAAATCTTTATACCCTACTTTACTTTTATTGTAACGTAAAAGTAATTAGAATTCACTCATTTGATTATTTATTTAGAATTTTAGATTGACAATTAGTTTGAGGGGTTTACTTCATTTATTAGATGAATCCATCCACTCGTTAGTTTACAAACACCAATTTAATTAATATTGACAAAGCTTAATAAATGTCATTTATTTTAGAGTTAATGGAAGATAGATGGGTAGGTTCAACATAAAATATGGAAATTAATGCATGAAAAATATCTAAAATTCCAACGATATACTATTTTTTCTATAAAAGGCAATTACATATACTACATATGTAAGAATTTAGTAACTTATTATAAGTTTCCTCCGAAAAAACTATTACAAGCAATAGTATTTAATCTGTTGGGCAATTTTAATTTTGAACTTTAATTTTTTAATATTCTAAAAATGATCTTTAATGTAATAAAAAAAACTCTATAATTAGGTCATTTCATAAATTAAAATAAAATATTGTTAAAAACAATTGAATGATTATCACAATATTATTTATTATTATATTTGAACTCAATGATATTCTTGGATACATGAAATCTATTTCATTCATCTTCAAATTTCGATTTATTAGCAAAATCATGGTTTAGTGGATATAACAATAATTAACTTAATGAGATATAAGCTTTTTTTTTTAATTTCTTGACAAATCATAATAAAACTTTCATAATTAAGAATTTTAAATGAGAGTTCTCGGTATATGTGACGATATGCACTAATACAATAGTCTTACTTTGGAAGACACTGTTTTTCAAAATAGCTCTAGAAGAATCCCTATCATTTTCCTCGCGGTGTATATTTTAATTTTTCTGGTTATATTTCCACTAGGTTTTTCCTTTTATTTTTGTTTCCACAAAATAATTATAAAAAAAAAAAAAGAAAAGAAGAGAGAACCAATCATTAGCTGGCCGCCAAATGGGGGCTTCCACGTGAAACATCCACATGCATAGGTATGCAAATACGCATCGTATCGATTTAACTACTGATTTTCGTAATTAACAACTAATGATTTTTCCTCTACTATAAGCTTATTATATTATATAATTACCTCAATTAAAGTATTAAACAATCATTCCGAGTCTCTGACATTTATCCATTGGTCACATTCACAACTTTAGTATTTTTATGTAATACATTATAATTAATGAACTATACAAATTTATGACCAATCTGAACAATATGCCAAAATACTGGCTTAGGCTAGCATTTTCTATGTTGCTTTTAATAGTATTTTTTATGCCTCGGTTGGAGGCTTATCTTGTCCATATTAAAAGCAGCCGATTCCATCGTATTTTATGGTTTAAAAAAATCAAATCCAAACAATGAATATGTAAAAACTCTTAAAGATTGTGCTTAATTTTACTTCCGAGTAGTTAAAGGTCGTTTGGTAATCTTTTTGTTTTTTGGTTTCTCAGTTTGTGGTTTTCAATTTTCTCAAGAAATTTAATTATTTTACAACTAACTATTTTTTTTGTTTTTCATTTTTTGGAACATTTTCAAAATTATAGAAATTTTGGAAACAATTAAAATATTTTTTCTTGTTCCCATTTTCAATTTATTTTAAAACATAGATGAAAAATTGTTTTACCATACTTGAATTATTAAAGGTTGGAGTCATGTAATTCATTTTTCTTCGTTAAAAATGAACAAACAAAAACAATAAGCATGAACGTTAACAAAGGAGTCATTTTCTAAGATTTTTCATCAATCCGAAACTGTAACCAACTAAAGGGTAGTTTTGGTATTTAAATTGTAATTGATGGGGGCGGCCGGCAGGGCAGGTAGGTTTAAAAGGGTATTTATGTAGCTTTAGTGTGGGGCCCAGGTTGCAATTGAGAAGATGGTTTTGGGCCGAGACCAGATAATATGGGCTGGGCTGAAAAGAGAAAAGAAGAAACCCAGCCCAGCCCAGGAAGATAAAGCGTGTTACGTGACGCCGTTTCGAAGGAGCGTGGGAGGAGGAGGCTAGCAGGTAGAGGGAGGAAGGAAGGGAAGAAAACGCGGCTGACTTTGAGCTGTTGTTTTGAAAAACAAGAAATCAATTCTAATTTCTAAAAGAAAACGCGCAAAATCAAATTTATTAATTATATATAATGTGTGGGAATTGAGAAAAACAGGCTTCATCCGCTGCTAATACCTTAAAATATGGAAAAGTAAAAAAAAAAAGAAAAAAGAGGAGAGGACATTGACAATAACACACCCAACAGAAGGATTCCCCACAGCACCTTCTTCCCCACAACAGAATGAGGAGAAGACCTTCTCTGTTCCTCTACTACCGAACACAAATCTTCAACTCTGCTCCTTCTTAATCAAACTCCCTTCGTTTCTTCAATCCAATTCCTAGGGTTCACTTCAATTCTCAGACATTCAAGCCTCAGAACAAGGTTCTAGGGTATAAGTTGGGGTCAGGATTGCTGAGAGATGTGGGATGCTCCGGGGATTGATGAATCTGCTCTCTCTTTGCTGGAAGCCGTTCGGGCATGCTACTGATGATTTGAGCTCTGTTGGAGTTATCGGAACCAATTGCGGTGGAAAAGACAGTAAGGATAGCTTGCTCTGGTTCTATGATTACGGTAAGTATGGTTCCGGAGAATTTTCCATGGCTGTCGTACAGGCCAACCAGGTGCTTGAGGACCAGTCCCAGATTGAATCTGGTCCTTTTGGCACCTTCCTCGGAATCTACGATGGCCACGGCGGGCCCGACGCCGCCAGATACGTCTGCGATAACTTGTTTAGGCGTTTCCAAGGTTCGTGATTTCCAGTCCCCCTTCTTTTGTGTAAGTTCCTGCTGTATACATATTAAATTTCTCATCTCCGCATCTCCTGTAGTTTCCAACGGCCCACGTTTATTGATTGAGTTGGATTTGATGTTCCCCTTTCCAAGGAACCTATTGATTTCTTGCCTATTTATTACTGACTCTCACTGCTATTACTGATCGTTAGATTGATTTTTTTTTATAATTTTATAATTTGATTGGGGATTTTCTTTTTCGCTTTTCCCCTGGAAATGGGATAACTGTTTGCGGCTTGATTGGTGTTCTCGAGTCTAGAGTAAGTTATAGCTTCTGCAATTGAGGGATATTTAGCTAGCTAAACAGTATTATGTGGTTGGTTTTGTTTGAACTTTGAAGACAATAGACCCCCGTTTCCTCCGGTAGCTGATGATTGTATAATTTCGCTCCATGTTTGAGTCAATAGTTTAAAAAATTTAACCCTCAACTTTGTGTTTCTTGAATTCTTGTGACTTTTTATTTTAGTTTTCTATGTTAAAAAGGAAAAGAGCAGACCTTGATAAATCTGAAACATGTTCCTGAATAGATTTTTCCTTCTTTTTAGTTGTTTTGCAGTCAAGTAAAAGGACTAGGTTGACATTCTTGAATTCCTCTTGTTATTAATGCAGCAATCTCAGATGAAGAACGAGGAGTCGTGACTCGTGAAACCATTCTGAATGCGTTTCGTCAAACAGAGGAAGGGTTCACAACTGTCGTGTCTGAGCTGTGGAGTACTCGGCCTCAGATAGCAACAGTTGGGACATGCTGTCTAGTAGGGGTGATACATGAGCAGACACTTTACGTGGCGAGTCTTGGAGATTCTCGTGCTGTGCTAGGGAAGAAAGTTGGCAACACTGAAGAGATTGCTGCCATTCAATTATCAACAGAGCATAATGCAAATCTTGAGGATATAAGGCATGAATTGAAAGATATGCATCCAAATGATCCTCAAATTGTAGTTCAAAGGCATGGAGTTTGGAGAGTGAAAGGCATTATTCAGGTAAATAATATTGTTATGGTGCGGTTTAGGACCATTTGGTATCTTGCTTTTATTTTCTGTATCATAAATGGCATTTCTAGGCATATTTGGCTTACAACTTTAGGAACTGTTTTCCTGTGCTGCAGCATACTAATCTTCATAGTCTGACTTGTATTGGATGATTGCAATTTTGAACTATGTACATAAAGGGGTGAAGGCTTTGTCAATTTTTTTCCCTGCATTTTTTCAGCTTCAACATATAGAGTGTGGGAGAACAATGTTGTCTGCATACTCTAATTTCAGTGTTCTGTGGCCAAATTTTATAATTTTGGCTATTCCCAAAACTATCAGTGCTTGGTTCTACTTTTTATCATTCAGTCTAAGTGGGGGGACCAAACTGGATCAGTGCACCATTGACTTTGATTTTAGATGCTTGGAACTGGACCAGTGCCATATTATAAAGTTGAAAACACCATGTCTTCAAGGCACGCAGTCAAATTTTTTATTTTTATGTTCAGACTGAAATCGATTTGTTTGGTCTATGGCATGCGTTTTTGTGGCACCAGATTAGTTATCTCATTGGTTTAAGTAATTCTTATTAAGGTTATGTGGAAAATTGTGTTCTGTAATTTATCCGTAATCAGGAGGAACCATGATGCACATTTATCCATTAATTTTTGGTAGATAGATTTTTAAAAGAGGTCCTTTGTTTTTTCAGAACAAAAATGTTGCTGCTTCTCTTAACAGAATAAACCATCTTGCCTGCGGTTCTTTTAGGTTGTGAGAGCGGCCCTTTGAAGTCCTCTGCTATCTGCTTCTTTTAGTTCAACTTCTTAACTTTCCTTTTTCTACAAAATGAAAACGTTATAGGATCAACGAAAACGGTGCGGTTGTGACCTGTGAGGGTGCTGTTTGAAGTCTTCTGCTATCCATTTCTTATAGTTCAATTTCTTAACTGTCCTACAAAATGTTATAGGACATCTGCCAAAATCTCTTATTATTGTTTTCATTTCATTATCATCTTTGTGAAAAGCGAATATATGTTCAACTTTGTTATGATATTTAATGCAGGTTTCTAGATCCATTGGAGATGTCTATATGAAACATGCTAGGTATAATACCGAACGAATCAATACGAAATTTAGACTTCCCGAACCAATGAATATGCCCATATTGACTGCTGTACCTACGATTATTGCTCATCCTCTTCATCAAAACGATTCTTTTCTCATATTTGCCTCCGATGGACTTTGGGAACACCTAACCAATGAAAAAGCAGTTGATATTGTTCATAATCATCCTCGTGCAGTAAGTTTCCATCCACATTCAATTCTTCAGTTTCTATATCATATTTAGATCGATAAAAGAGAAATGAAAAACTATAGAATGACATATCCTAAAGGTGTTATGAGATCTCGTCTACCTTTTCATTTGGCCATTCTGTTAACGTGTTGATGGTTTGTACTTTGTATGGCTTTCTGACATGGTTCTTGATGCAGGGAAGTGCAAAAAGGCTCGTGAAGGCAGCCCTTCAAGAAGCAGCTAGAAAACGAGAGATGCGGTATTCGGATCTCCGAAAGATCGATAAGAAGGTTCGGCGTCATTTTCACGATGACATTAGTGTTATTGTTTTATTTTTCAACCACGACCTTATAGCCAGAAGCAACGTCCTCCTAGATCAGCCATTATCGGTCCGAAGTGCCCTCGATCATTGATTCAAAATTTTTGTTGCTGAATATCATAAAAGAGAAAAAAGAAGGAACAAAAAAATCCTGTAATTTGAACGCTAGATACATCCCGATCCATGAATAGAGAGGTTCGCTGATACGAAGAAACATATTGAGAAGACTCTTCAAAAGTGGTTTTTTTAATTTTTTTTTTCTTTCATTTGTATAACTTGTTGCTAAATATAACGCTGCAGACTCGTGTAGAACCCGGATTAGATATTGAACCTCATCTGGGTTGTTCTTTGCATTCAAGTAAAAATTTCAGTAACCCAATTTTTCAGATATTCGTTTGTATAGCCTTTTTTGTTCTTTAATTTTCAGAGATGGGAAATATTTTTCTAGGAATACTTTGTATGTGACATATTATCTAATGTTTTTTTTTAAATTTTTTTGTGGGAATAATGTTACATTTACAAATACGACTCTTAGAAGTGAAATCTTATGGATTATGATATTGGTGGCTGATGATGCTACGGCTTGTTTTGATAATCATCTTTTTATGGTATATTTAATTAATATTTTCGTGGTTTTATTTTAATAATTTTAATTCCTCGAGATGGCGTTACTGTTGTCTAGTTGCTTTTCTATTAAATACACACGCGCACATGATTTGATTAATTTGATTAATTAATGCTTAAGTGGTAGGAACATTTCCAATCCATTCCACTTTTTAAACCTTAGATGATATACTTACAATGTTTACTAATTTCTAAATGAAGCTGTTCTAGTCATAATAATTTATTTTTGTCGATTTAGTTCTAATCATCTTCATTGGTTCATCAGTTTAGTTATATTTGAAATCCTCAGTAAAAGAAAAAAAAAAAAACCATATATAGACCTCCATATTTTATTTTCTAAATTTTCACGAGTTATGAAGAGACGTATCTACGTGATCCTAGCTCAACGGCTAAAGTATCTTGCTTCTTCTTAAGAGGTCGGAGGTTCAATCTCCCATCCCCATATTTGTTGTTTTAAAGAGCTCGGTCAAATTTGTCTTCATATATATTTGTGAAATTAAAATGTATTTAGAATAATAGTTCAAATGAAATAAACGAGAATGATAAAATATATAAAATTCTACAAATATTATACTAGAAAAATTCATTAGTCCAAAAGGGCTATAATAAATTGAGAGTGATGAAGGTATGGGAGAATAGCCCTAAAACCATCCCAAAAATTTCTGGAACTCACGAAATCAACTTTATATGCATGTACTTTATTTAATTTCATTCATGATTGAACTAAAAATTCGATTACAAAAAACATCTCCATGTGTTGTTTTCACAATTTAAAAATAATACCTATTGATTAACATTTACCATCAACTTCAATATTACATGCATATGACTTAATTAGCACCTTTAGAAACACGTAGGTATTTAAAACTACTTAAAATAAAAGAATTGTAGAACTAAACTTTATAATTATATTAATGTTTCATTTACCAAAGCATAACTTTAATAGAATAATTCAAAGTCACGACTCAACGGGTTAGGTTAAGACATATGTATACAATCATGTAGTTGAGAGTTCGATTCTGCACCCTCACAGATTGTACTAATATATATATATATATATTTAATACAGAGTTATTTTTAATTATAACAAGATCACCAGCTATATGTATACATTAATCATCCTCCCTTCACAAATCAAAATTACAATCCAAATTACAGGACATAGCTTAGAAGATTAATTATACATATATTTCGATCCTATTGTACATTCATTTTTCACAACATAGAAAGATTCATAACTTTGTGGGAAACGCAAAGCTTTCATGCCTTAGCCATTCGTCCGATCCCCAACTTCTCAGCTCCATGCACGTTTCACTTTATTAAACGAGAAAGAAAGAAAGTATTAATTATAGAGATATATATATATATATATTTTTTTTTAAATTTCTTTACCATTGACAAACTGGGATGATGATATATATGATGATGATCTTCAAATCTACGTTTTCTTTTAAGGTCTATATGGTTTGTCACTTGAGAAGTAACGGTGAGTTTCAGTGTCGGAGCCCTTGTCGTAGTTTTTATAACCTAGATTTTCGTCGTCGTCTTTGTTGTTGTCGCTATCATCGACCGTGACATCAGCTTCAGCATTATCTACATCTTCACGTTCAGGTTCATCTGCTATGTCGATCACTCCTGTTTTGGTGGCTCGATCGTTGAAATCTTGGGCCAGCTTACGCACACCCATCTTTCCAACCGTGCCGTCCATGACAGCCTCCGCGGCCAGCAGCACCAGCATGGTAACAAAGAGCAGAAGAAGCACCCTCTTCATCATGATCATAAAAAGAAAAAAACTGGCAAAAGAGATAAGGAAAACAAAATACAGCTTTAATTTATTTAGAGAAAATAGAGAGGCAGCAGACACAATTAGGAGATAATTAATGAATTAAAAGCCAAAATTAGGCATGGAATATTGATTAAGAATTGAAATTTACCTTGTATTTGGTTGCGATAATTAAGAAGCTAATGAAGGATATATATGATATGAACGAGGTAATTAAGAATGAAGCATATATATAGGGCAAAATTTGGGGACTGTGTTATATATGAAAGGCCAATTGCAAATTGCAAGAAATATTCAAAATAACGTCTGAGAGCACTTTGTGAATCATGCAGGAAATAAAAAGTGCGCCAACCCCAGTGGAGGTAGCATAAATGGTTGTCGTTTCATTATTCAGTGTCATGAATAAAATTTTAAATATAACATAACATTTCTAACATGGTTAAGATATATATCATCGATGTGTACCAGACTCTATAGAGGTGGCGAAGCTAATAAACGAAGAGGAATATGGCATAATTGAAATTTTCTGGGTACGTTGATGAAGAGTAAACGATTTGATAGCGTGCCCTTTAATTTTTAGTCAATCGGGCGGGAAGCAGACAATTTGACTCATTCGATAGCTTGAAGGAACATGACAGACGAACATCCACGGGTCTGGGACCCTAATTTGGTGTGGACATACTGCATCATATCTTCTTTGGCCACGAAAGATGCGCCCTTTAATTTTTTTTGTTCATTTTCATTTAAAAAGAATCGATTTAGTTCGGACATATAATTCATTTTCTTGAAATTGGGAAAGGAGTTTTTATTTTCATAATTTATAACTTTTAGTGAAATAATTTCAATGTGAAAATTGTAGGGTTTTTGAAATTTTTTTTTGTAATGTAATAGATTGAAAGTTATTTCGAGAAATACATGGGGATTACTGCTTTCCATTTTTGAGGATTTGAAATTGATTTGAATAATTTTTGTTATCTAATAGTTTGTATTATATGGTTGATTGTGTGCATGATGAAGATTCCAAAGCATAACTTTTTATGATCATAAAATCTCAGTACTGGTTTAATCGCATTAAAAAGATTACCCTAATTCGAAATATCTTTAAAGTACTGTTTTCCATTTTCCAAAATAAAATTATTAATTTATTAAAAAAAAAAAGAAACTTGCGTGGGGCAGACGCAGAGGGGATGCCACCGAAGAAGTAATTATGATTAACGCAATGTCATTGATTTAAGTTTCAACGATTTAATAATTAAATCATGAATTGTATTATTTAATCTTATAAATAATTTTCTAGAATTTCTATTGATATTAAGTCTGCAATAACTGTATGCGAAGATTTATTTTATATATAAACGGATATGTTTTGATAACAAATATCTACAGTAATGATCTCAAACATAGATTTAATGGACAAAAAGAAAGCAAATTTCAAATTTGTGTGTATTAGTAATTATATATTTTTAAAAGACGCCATAAGCTCCCATACTTAAATTAATGAGAGAATGCTAATAATAAAAGAGAGAAGATATTTAGAAACGAAGTTACAATCTTCAAAATAATTATTATATGTTATGTTTTCAATCAAGTTGAACATTTGTCAAACAAAATTTTTTCACCATTATTTTATCATTCACCAATCTTTTAAATTATCATGTTTGCCAACATCTAACTCATCGTGTCTCTAACTAAGAAGTCATGAATCAATCTAAATTTGAGTCACCATGTTCAAGTACGTAGCTCTCGTTTAAAGGGTTTGGGTCCAAATGTTCAAGTTTCCCCTATTTTTTATAATGTAATATAATTATGGGATAGGGAGGCAATTGGAAAAAAAGAAAAAAAAAAAGAAAGAGCCCTAATGTCATGGGTAGGGGTGAAAATCTGGCGGTTCGGTTCGATTTTCGGTCAGGGACAAAGAATCGATTCAAACTTTATCTTAACCGATTCGAACCGGTTCGGTTCGGTTCAGTCTGTTACCTCCATAGTAATGGGTTTCACTCCTTTCCTTGATCCAATCGATTTAAAATTCCAAGGGCCTTGAGAATATTTCAGGTCCAAGCGCCTTGTGTATTGGGCCCAACCCAAAACAGTAGTAAGCCTTTCAAGTCCATTTGGTTTTGAAAAATCCAATGGGGTGAAGACTGAAGAACTTCTTTTTACAAATTTTATTTTATTTATTTATTTTTATATAGCTGAAAGTAAAATATATGTTTGGAAAGGAAAAATTCATATTTATTTAGAGGAGTTTGACAATGGCCAATTAGTGATTCACAAAATTGTATAATTTCAATTCCAAATGTAATAAAGTAAATAAAGTTATTTAAAAATTTATACTGAACCACGTTCAACCTTATATTTAAATTATTTTTGTAATTTTGGAAAAGGTAAAAATTTTCCATTTTGAATCCCTCATATAAAAAATTCCCCCACGTTCCATTTCCATGCCCGTTATTTTCTCTGTTTCATAAGCTGCACCGTATCCATTGGCGCCAAAGATTTTTCAGAACTTCCGAAATTTTCCCGCGATATGGAGAAAAGGATGAAAGAATACCAAACTCCGCAGAGGGATCCTGCGGCAAATCGTAGATCAAGGAAGCCTCAGAAGGTAAAATTTGTTTTTATCGGTTGTGATCATCTCTGTCATTCTTCAATCTGATTTCCTACTTGTTCTGCTTCCGTTAAGATCGCCAAGAGCTTGGCTGCTACATTTTCATCACTTTCTGACGATAAAGTCCAGCCAATTTCGATGGAAGATTTCTCTCCGATTTACGAAGTCTCAGACATCAATCAAGTTCCAGATATGGACCGTGTAAGTTCCGATTGATATTAGTTTTTGGACGATCGGTTCAACTAAACTTTTCATATTGTTCTTTAATTTTTTCTTCTAGTCTTCCCGATTTTCTGTTTTCTGGTTTATCTTCTTTTTCTTAGTTGATCTCAATTTGTGGAGTATTCCTCATGAGAAGAAGATTTATAATCTAATATTTGCTCTGGTCTATTCATTATTTTCTCGCTTATAATCTACTGCAACTGGAGCTTCACTTGAAGTATTTAACGTGTGGTCGAACGATGAAACGATGTATAAATTGATTGATTAGAAATTTTGCTAGTGTTCTAATTCAGTTTTCTATATTTCAGAGTTTCTTGCAAGTTGTTAATCCAGCTCTTTCTGCTTCCTTTGAGAGCTCTTTTTTCCCTGATCTTTCTCCATCGTCAGTTGTCACCGCTGAAAATGAACAGACAGACAAGATTCCTGTTAATTTCGCTGGATCTAATGATTTAGTTAAAGGAAGCGCGTGTTCGGTGGAGGCAGAGATTGCCGTGGATTTTTTAAGGCGTGCTCTGTCTCAAGTCCTGCAATCGACGGATGTTGACCATCAGTCTAAGAAGCTTCTTGATGCATCCATGAGGATCATTGTGGAGGACTTCGTTGCTATACCTCAAGAGCAAGACCACATTGCTCAACTTATTTCTGCCAAAAGTCTTGTACTGTCTCTATGTTTTTTCCTGTGGATCATTATCTTGGCGTTAGCTTTCTTTTTTGGTTCGGGAGCCAAGAGCTCTTTCTCGGGGCCACCGCCAACTTGAAGTGGCGAAGAAATCCCTTATTCTAGCTGCAGAAGTAAGATTTTAATTGATTTTGTCGTAACAGGTATATATCCCTTCTCATGCTTGATACCTTTGAATTCGACGTGGCCTGTTACATCTACTTACACAAGAAACCTGCTGAATCGTGAAATTTTGTAGTCAAAATTTAATCATATATAACATCACGGTTAGCGTACTATGATTTACGCTATTTGATATTTTCTTAAGCTTGCGGATGATCATTTTTAACTTTGATCTTTTTGTAATCCTTTACACATTATGTTAACTGATTATTAGTCAGTCTCTACCTTTTTGTTTGATTACTAAGCGAATATTTAATGTTGTTTTCATTTCCCAAAGATATATATTCCTGCCTAGGGAAATAAGAGCAGTCGTTTTGAATTTGAAACTATTATGACGGGATCCAAACTGCTCTGAACTCTGGAAGATTTTGTTGCATTGATAAGGAGTGTCGAGTCTGATTTGTTATTAAACAACGATTTGTGACGTACAGAAGGTATGTGCGACTTGCTGAGTCTTTTGCATATGGTTCCTGTATTGTTGCATATATTTCTAGCAAATCCTTTCTATCGCTTCCAGGTATGCTATTATAAAATGTTATTTTATCTACAAATTAAAGACGATGACCTGAACAGCGAAATCATATGACTGATTTGAGAGGTATGTTAGTGGCTGGCCCATCCTGAATAATGACAAGACTACGGTCAGCTGAATGTGAATTCTCAGTATTGGATTAATTTAGTCAAACTGATGATCAATCCAATGGGTAAACTTCTCATTCATGCAATTTTCATGAAAGAAATACATTGTAAATTTGTTTCTTTTGGAAGGCACAAAATCTGCCATACAAATGTTAGTACTGATCAAAATCTTAGTACTGATTCCATCCGGTGACTGTATATATGCAGTGGATTACTTGTTTACTACATTTAACAAGGTTCTGGTTTGCTCTCTGATGGTAGTTAGATGTGAACTATAATGATAGGGGTGAAATGACTTGTTTGTTACACCAAATGGACATTGTGGAAGGTTCTGATTGGCTCATTGGTGGTTGATAGATAGAATGATGAGGGTAAATCCCAGTGAGTAAAGTCTCCACAGAAACCATACAGGCTCTCAACGCGGGAACATATACATGTTTCCTAACAGCATGGTAGATTGGCTAACATGCAACTCCTTTAGGTGACTTTTCCTATGGGATCTGTTTTTTGTTCTAATGATTGAACAATTCAGGTTAATTCACTAAGATGTGAAACCTTGACCATCCATGTACATGTACTTCATTGAAAAGATTTGTTCTGTCATGTATAGGAACAGATGGAGAGAAGATAGATGTACTTTCAGGGGGATTATGTCAATTGCAAAGGAAATGGGGGCAAAAAAAAAGGAAAGAGGGATGGGATTTTTCGTGTTTTTCGCATACCGGGCCTTTGCTCGTTCAAATCTTAGATTGCAATAGTTTACCCTTCGAATCAAAAGATATTGATCTTATGATAAAGATCAGTATTTACTAATTATCATAAGATGTCACAGGTTGACATAATTGGATGCGTAGCCACATGCACGAGGTCAGTCCGTTATACGCGACAATTCTGATGATTTTTGTATTATTCCTGCTCAGCATGTCTTGTTCTTATTAAGCTACAGTAAACAATATGCTTAAACCCAAAACTTCGCTGCAGGTTATATGTACCGGCATTATTTTGTAATGAGTTGCAGATAGCTTGTTGCATTAAATGTCAATGCAAATCAGCCAGTGGGGTCCTATCAGCGATCATTAGGCTTTTTTTTCTGAAACTAATTTGCTAAAACATCTTACATGGCCCAGTTGTCAATGAAATTGAAAGAAACAGACCTGCATGCAGCTTCCAGGTATGGATCGCTCAGATTCATCTTCAATTATATTGATCTTTCCCCTCCCTATTGTGATTGGTATTTGTTTTCTGGTATACTCTTTGATCTATTAAACCTTCGCTGCTTTATTGTGTCTGACACGAAGGGGGCAACCTAATCATAATGGTTCTTAGTAAATTAGTCTTTAGCTATATTTTAAGGTTTATTCGGTGGGTTGTTCTCTTGTGTATTGATTACGCATGGTCACAATGATTTCGATAAGAAAGAGGATTAGGTTCATGATTATCAATTAAAATGTATAATATTCAGCTTGTGAAACTCTATTCGGTGGCCTATGAATTCTGTTTTAAGCCTGGGTCCTGATAGCATTATTAGACCTATGAATTTTTGTTGGTGGAATGCTGACATGACCACCAAAAGATTGGCTCCGGTCGAAGGCTGAATTGGAGAAAATAATTAAAATTCCTAATACTATTGTTATAAAGTGTGTTAATTCATATTTAGTCATATTAGAAGATTTGTTGAATAAAAGAACCAGAAAATAGTATGGTTGTCTGACTTGTTGTTTTAGATAGTCTAGCCTTTGATTTATTGTTTTAGATAGTCTAGCCTAAAATTATAAGTGCATGTGTTCCGATCTAGTAAAGGATAGGTTACAAAAATTTCCAAATTTATACGTCATTTAATTGGTAAGACATCAATAATTAAATTTAGAACTTACAGTTTATTAATATGTAACTTGAAAGGTAAGTTTTAGTAATTTAGATTTATCAAATATAGGCATTAGCATTACCTTTTAATTTTAAGCTATACAATTGAAACCTAATCCCTATTTAAGATTAAATAAAAGCTTATTAGAGTGAACAAGGGATTATGTGGAGGAAATGTGGAGGTCGAGCCATAGCTGTACACACCTCATAAAGTGAGAAAACTCCAAAATCCTACGGAACAAAATAAAACAGAGTTGGAGATAAAAGACATTGCCAGATAAACAACCCACATTGCACATGCACTTTTTTCCTTTTTGTTTTCTCTCTTTTCTTCTTCATAATTTATATAATATTTAAACCCCATCTTTTTAGTATCCTCAATAACCATTGCTCAGAATTAAAACCAAGTATCTTGAGGGACCCAATGTAGCCAATTCTGAGTTGCCTACCCAATCACCAACTGGCACGTCCTCAAGGCATAAATTCTTTTATGCCACAATATTTTTGTGGCGCCTTGGACGCCGTGCCACCACTAAATGATCAAAACTACAAGCCATTATAGAGATGGAAAAGTAAAGACATCGAGTAAGAGAACACGTCTTGACAATTAATAAGAATACAAGGAAACAAGCAATTAGGTGAAACAAACAAGAGATCTCAAAGGAATTTTTTGTAAGACCACTTCTTGAACACACAATTGGGTGAGAGCCGTTTAAAGAAAACAAGCAAGCTAAATCAAGATGTTCAACCTATTTCATTTCCTTATTTATTATGAATGCACTAAAATTGATAGATCAATTTGAGGAATATCTATCATGTAAAGAAAAAGAAAATACCTAAACTGTAGCTCATCAGTAAAAGTTAATAGCAACTAATGCTTCTTTAATGAGGTGTTCAAGAGTTAGTAGGAATGTGAATGAGATAATAAAAAACAATCAGTAAACCTGTACCTGTCAAATTGAATTGAATTGAGTATGTTTGTTGAAGATTTTGTGTTTGACTTTAAAAATTAAATTGTTTATACTTTACAAATTTACAATAGGAGGCTCTTAAATTTATTTATTATTGCCTTTTAGCTTTGACAATTTTGTATTTATATTATTGAAATTTAGCTCATTTTTTGTCTCGACAATGTTGTTGATTAGTATTTGATTGGTTTGTTCCATAAATATCTAGAATCAACATTATTTTATTTATTTTCAATACAATATCTTAGTTGATTTCATCAATTTTTGGTTGGTTTCTTAGTAAGGAGTAAACTATATGTTGCCCCTTATGGGAACCCAAACTAATTTATGCTACTGGATAGGAATGCGCATGTACGGGCAAAAATAAAACCTTTTGCTGCTAATTTATGCTACTGTTTGTTGAAGACTGAAGGTGGCAAAGGTACGAACTGCATCCTAATCTCACCACATATAATTCCAATATGATTTAAACCTTTAGCTGCTCTGCTATCAACTGTATTTTGTGTGTGACTAGGGTTCTTGGTTAAGCTTCCATAAAGCAATTATAGATAATCAAAGAAAAGTGTAAGGCCCGCTCTCCCCACTCAATAATAATAATAATAATAATAATAATAATAATAATAATAATAATTCCAATTTCCTTTTTTCCTTTGTGCTGTCTTTTCAAAAGTGCACATCCTCTTTAGAATGAGTATTTAGATAGAACAAAATAAAAGATGCCATCGTTAGATATTATCAATTGAGAACATCTTGACTATTTTTGAACAACTAGATGTTTTTATTTTCTATGTCATATTTATTTATTTGATTAAAAGAATTTTAGTGTGAGTTTATATGTTCATCCAAATATATATATACATAGGTATTTGGATGGTATACACATAGGACATGTGGGAGGTTTCATTAACATCTTAAAAAAATTTAAAGATGAAAATGAAAAGTGGATAACATTTAAAGACTAAGTTCAAGCTTAGAAAGATAACAAAATAGAAAGGTAGAAGCTAAAATTGTTGGAGAGGAATTAGGATTGGATAGAATAAATCCACAAAGTAATAATGAAGAAGAGAGAAGAATGAAATCATGGTACAAATAGGATTATTATAAATTTACTCTCTTATTAAAGAACAAAATATCTTTCAGGAAGAAACTCTCTATTTTTTTTTATCTCACTTGATTTGAGATGATTTTCCAACAATAGGTGCCCATCTATTTACCGTTCAATTTCAAATATATTTGGCCAACAATTAAATTCTTATGGCCACAAATTTATTCATCTCAACCTTAAACAAAGTGTGTGATCCAATTGTCACAAATTTGTCACATGACTTTAGACAAAGTGTAAGATCTAGTGGTCACAAATTTGTCACAAAGACAAAGTGTAAGGTCTAGTAGCTACACATTTTTCTTAATCTAAAAGATACTTGTTCTAACACGTTGACAAAATATTTAATATCATTTAAAAAAAATTACATTTCCATTTTAAACTAATTCCTTAATATGTGTAAATATATGAAAGATATATATTGCAAAGGTTAACAATGTTTAAATGTATATTGAAAAAAAAAAAGAAAAAAGAATATAGTGAAATATTTATTTTGGATGCAACAGAGAATTCTGGTTGAGTCTCCGGGCAACACAAAATTGATTGATGCATTGAATATCCATCCAAATTATGGAACTCTGTTGATCGCACGCGTGGAGATTAAGCATTGGACCACGCTTCCTTCGTACCAATCATTTTCGGTTAAAGGTTAGATGTTCCTTCCTAAAGTTTTTTTGTTTTTTTTTTTTAATTTCATGTTTATTTGTTGAGGTTCGAGGGAAACAAAACCAATACAAATTACAATGAAAAAGATTATTAGGAGATTGGGGAAAAAAATAAAAATAAAGAAATAGTACAGAAATCAATTAAAAATAAAAGTACATCCTAAATAAAGTAAACCCAGCGGAATTTAAACTTGTGCTAAAATGTAATTTAGAATAACTATTTTTTTAGTATGTTTAACGTTTAATATTTTTTTAATTAAATTAATCATTTGACTTGTTTGAAATTTGATAATAATATTGATTTTTTATAATAATTTATAATCTCTCGCCAACTTAAATATTAAGATATATATCTTTTTTTTACAGAGATTAATATATATATCTCTATCTAAAAGAATATAAATTTAAATTCATACTTATATGTATTATACTAAGTAGAACATTTAATCTCTCTAATTTAATGAAATTATAAATAAATAAATAAAACAAGAAAAAAAGAAAAAGACATATTCTAACTTACCTATTTTATTAATAGGATGAACTTCGACATATATTCTTCACAGTCATGTAGAAAGCAACATATTAATTTCTTATATGGAACATGGGAGTGTTTTCCAATAGTAGCTTTTTTCTTTTTCTCATTTTGTGGTTGACAAATGTAATAATTTGAAAAAACATAATTATATTTGTGATTTAAACTTAAGTTAAATTATGTATATTTTAGTAAAATTAAATTAAATATTGACAACAGAAAGTTGCATATGGGTTGTTGGTTTTCATGCAACTATGTGTTTGGAATAATGATAAATATATAATATTATAATTTTTATTTTTGATTTTGATTTTGATTTTTCGGTAAACTATATATATCAAAGGAAAATTTAATTTTATTAAATATTTTGGTAATCTAATTATATTTTATTTTGAACTAACTAATACCAATATAGAAGTCAATTTTTACCATTTGTTTCCTAACAACTCTCTGCATTTATACTAAACAAACTAATGTTACATAATAATTTATTATAGTTTAGTTCTTATATTATTTAATGGGAATGTTTATAATAAATACATTTATATTTCGAAAAATAAAATAAAGTCATGTTTTACTCGACTTTCTATTAATTTTATCATAAACTTTCTATTTCATCAAATTGAACTTAACTTAAATAAGTGTTGTATTTTTTACTTTTTAATCCATTTTTACTAATACATCCATCAATTTAGAATAAAAATATAAAACTCAATAATTTAATGAAAATCAATTTTAGCACAAATTGACAATTGAATAACTTTACTAGACTTACAATTTTGACCCAAAAAAAAAAAGAAAGCTTAACTCTATTGTCTTTTGTGTATGGATGATATTAATTTCATACAAAATATATGTTTTATAATTCATTTGACATATATAGTCCTTGTTGGACAATTTTTCAAAAGTAAAATTTGCAACAATTTATAAAGTTCAAGATAAAAAGTGCCACGGTTACGTTTTGCTAAATTCAAAGTTAAATTTAATCTATTTCAAATACATTTATATGAATTTGTACCCCATATAAAAATTTAAAACAGCCACTTATTCAAAAGAAACACGAAATTGTGGTGTTGAAGTTGACGGGGCAACGTACATGTTTAAAAAGGATGGTTGGCGTTGGCAAAGGCGTGTATATGCGACTGGAACTTGAGATGGTCTATTTACTTATTTATTTTAGTACAATTTGAGATGGTTATAGAATTATTTTAACATTCGAAAGGAAATATTATTGGGAACGGAAAATAAAAAATTAATGTTTATTTTGTTTTTTTCCTTTTAAAAGGAAAAGAAAAGGGATAAATTAAATTTAGTGAATAGAAATCCGGAGTGAGCAATAAAATGTTAGTTTTGTAGGAAAGGAAGGAAATAAAGACCGAGCGGTGTGTTTACAAGTTTCGCACTGCACCCTTCTCTCTCTCTCTCTCTCTCTCTCTCTCTCTAACCACTTGCAGAAGAGAAGGGGACGCCTTAACAGCGCGGGTTCCATTTATTTTATATCATCTTCATCTTCTGTTGATCATCGCATTCGCCATCCGCCTTCTCATTCTATTCTATAAGGAATTTTTCAAGAGGTACGCATCTTATCAAAACCACCTTCTTCTTCCTCCTCTTCTCTTCTTTGATTCTCAAGAATTTTCAATTAACTTTGTTAATCCTACCGATTCTGATTGCTTTCTTTCTTTTTTTCCTGATTCCGTTTTGCCCTTTTGCTTCTTTTCTTCACATGAATCGGTATCGATCTGATTTCTGAGTAAATTTCAAATTTCACTTCGGATTTTCTATCTCTTCCTCTAAATCAGGATCTCTTCTCTTTCTTCTTTTCTGCTCAGGAACGCCAAGTATCAATTTGGACGACGGAGATTAGATTAGATTAATGGTCCATCTTTGTATTATTGTCTATTAATCAAGGGAACCGATTTTTCTGAGATCGGATCGGTGCGTCTTGATGGCGTCGTCTCTTCTTTCGAGCTCCGATCGCGCGCGGGAGCCTTCTCGGAAGCAGAAGAAGAAGAAAAACCATGGCAACAGAGACCATCATCACAACCAGAGCCAGAACCATATCAAATGGAAGTCCCAAACTCAGCAACAAATCTACTCCTCCAAGCTGGTACGAGCATTGAATCAAGTGAGGCTGAGTCCTTCCAACGAGGCGCCGCGCCGGGGCAGAGCCGTACGCGAGGCCGCCGACAGAGTCCTCGCCGTCGCCGCCAAGGGGAGAACCAGGTGGAGTCGTGCCATCCTGACGAACCGGCTCAAGCTCAAGTTCAGGAAGCCCAAGAGGCAGAGAGCATCCACCGCCGGAAACAGCCGCTCAAAGAAACCGAGAGTCAGCGTATTGCGGCTGAAAGGGAAGTCGTTACCGGCGGTGCAAAGGAAAGTTCGGGTTCTTGGACGGCTGGTTCCCGGTTGCCGGAAAGAACCGTTGCCGGTTATCCTGGAAGAGGCGACCGATTACATAGCTGCACTTGAAATGCAAGTTCGGGCCATGAGTGCCCTCGCCGAGTTGCTCTCGGCCTCAACTTCTGTCGCCGGCACTACCTCCGCCCCGCCAAGTTGATGCCTCGCCTTTCTTCTGGTGTTTTCTTCTTCCCACAAATCCTCCCATTTTCCTGCTTCTCGTATCTTTGCCTGCCTCCATGCAAGTAGAGTAATTGTCTGTTAAATATGGTTGCTGCTAGTTTCTCCTTCCCCGTGAAATTCTCTTTTTTCTCTTCACTCTTCTCCTCCTGAATAACTTCTTTGGATTCCCTGTGCCCAAAAAGAAAAAAAGAAGGGAAGAAAAAAAAAACAAAACCCGTACATAATTTGTGCTGTAATCTTCGGCCTCGGCTTGTCTGTTGTTTTACTTTTGTGGATTTATTAACCCTCTTAATAACGCTTTTGATTCTGCAAAGTTAATGAGAAGAAACAGAATTTCGATGAATGTTGGGCAATATTACTAGTCTGGGTGTTGGCTGATTCGAGAAATGGGTTTGAATTATCTTTCCTTTAGCTGCTTAACTACTACAACTCCATCCCACTGTGGGTGGTGTATTTGAATTGGAAACTGAATGTTAGTTTGTCTGAGAAATTGTGTTCATTTGTGTTGTTGTGAAGAGTCTATTTTGAGCTGTAGGATCCAACTTAGTAACTTTGCCCACATCTCTGATTATTACAGTTGCTTGTTGTCTTGTGTTGGGGGTGGGGGGTAAAATTTTGAAATGGGGGGAGGGTTAACTCAACTCCAGTGGGGCAAATTGAAAAGCAGGGCAGGCAGAGGAAGAGACAATGAAAGAAAGAGGTGAGTGGGGGAAGGGATGGGAGAATGGATTTTGTCTTGTCTGAGTTTAGTAAAGAGTTGGGTGGGGGCAGGCAGGGCAGTCCAAAAGGAGCCAACTCCACTGCCCTCAAAAAGGGTTGCTTTTAAATCAGAGAAATGAGAATTGAGTAAGACAGGGAGGCGTCTGGCAATCATGTGGGTTATAGTACCCACGCTGAACAGTGACAACCCTAGATTTTTGGGGCTATCCATGTGAGTTTCAGATATATATATATATGTATGTATATTTATTTACAATAATGTAGATGTATTTATGTGTGAGGCTGAGGTGAGGCAATTTCTAGGTTCACCTGCCCTACAAAATATATTATAAAAGGGCTTTGTAATTGGGCATGCAGATGCAGATAGTTACAGCTCACTCCTAGTGGCCTGCCACTGCCACTGCCTCTTGCCCTCTGCCTCTGCCTCTGCTGTGTGCTGGCTGGCACATGTCCTTTTTTTTTTCTTTCTTTCAAATCTCCATTCTCCCCTTCCCCTTTTGGCCTTATCCCTCTTCCACTTTTACCACACACTCACCTTTTTCCTTCAGTATATTTCTTCACTTTCATTTGGAATTGCTTATTTTTTACACCCCATTGCTTGCCTCTCTCTCTCTCTCTCTCTACTTTACTTTACATCATTATGATTTTACTTTTAAACTTTACCTGAGGGTAATTTTAAGTGGATGAGGGCTTAGAGGCTTGTGTTTGAGGATTTAGGAAAACTCTAGGAAAGAGAGAGTGGGTTTAACATATTAAAAAGAAAAAAACTGAGTAGTTGGAGAGTTTGACTAAAGTTTTGATCTTATCACCTAGTGAGAGACACAGATACACATACAACAACACAATAATTCCCAACAATTGACCCTTTCTTTTCAATGGATAATTTTCACAGCACACGGGACAACGACAGACCAATTTGCCAAATGTACATATATCTAACACACCAAAATTGGTCCTCATCATATGTTTAGCTAAACCTGTCTCCCTCTACTTATGTTCTCACCAAATCTCTCTCTTGATGCGTAGTTCTAGCTGAGGTTGGTGACACACGTCGACAAGCGATCCGAGGTGGACTGTATATGGTGAGGGATGTTGAGCTGCCAAGTTATCTGTATATCAAATCTTGCAACGATGTGATGTTCAAACTTTAGAATAAGTTAGTCCAAGTTGGTTCCAAATCAAGCTTAATTGGAATGTAAGAGATAGCATACTTTTTTAGAGGTCCGACTCTACCTTTTATACATGGGAAGTATCGGAAATTGTTGTCTTGCCACTACAAATGTTAGCAGATTTCTCATTGGTCAAAATCTTCTTCAGGTCGAGGTTGAGCTAAGCTGGTTCAAGATACTTTGGCGTGCTTTCCTCGTGATTGAACTGAGACTCGACTACGCATATCTTCACAAAAGAGGGTCACATGTTCAGGATAGTTCATCTGTAAGAGTTTTTCTGTTTAGTATTTTCTTAATTATATTTTGTGGGAGTTTCATTAATTTATAAGCCTTGCAATAATACAATATAATCCAAAATATGTGTTAAATGGGAACACTCCCACGTCCAATCCATGGTAGTCAACTGCAAGAGCCTTATCCCTCCATGCCCAAATTTAGAGTTGGAAGTCGTTTGACCTATACCTAAAAATGCACACCAAAACTCTATTTATAATAACATATTATGTTAATTTTGAGTGCTGATGTGGCACCAATCCAAAACATCGAGGTGAGCAAAAGCTTGTGTTTATATGGTTGCTATTTTAATTACACAACCGACTCAATAACAAAAAAAAAAAAAAGTAAAAAGTGAATACTTGCATATTTAAAAAGCATAATGTTTTGGTGTGATGACCGTCAAATATTCTCCCATCAAAATTTCAAATATTTTGTTTTAAAATAAAGGTAACTTAGTTTAATTAGTTTATTATTAAATTTCTGTCCATATATTTGGAATTCAATATTTTCTCAATCATTCATCCAATCCTGTCTACCACATCTCTTTTATTATTATCTTTTTAAATTTATTTGTAGACATTATTATTAAATTTCATTTTGATTAATGATAATGGCTTGCAATGCAATCCAGGTATTTGTTAAATCACAGCTCAAGCTCACAAGTAAAGCCCTAAGCCCTTCCCTTCCTGCCTAAGTTTTATAAAGTCTCTCTATTATATATTTTATCCAACAAAAAGAAAAAAAAAAAAAAAAAGGTTTTTGTAGTATGGATTCTTCTTGCCCATTCGCTCATTTATAGCATGACGTGTGATTTGTGAATATGAATATTGCATCATATTCTTGGCCAAATGTTTACTTTCCCTAAATTATACCATCGTATTTAGATTAAATCTCTCAATTTCAATACACGCCTGAACTATTGAACTATGTTCTTGAATTAATGGCTCTAACCTTATCCGCTCAATAGCACAAAGATAACATTATTTTCTTAAACGCACCTAAATCTTACTTATTTAGGCAGTTTGAAATGAGATAAATATTAAATAAGACTGAGGTTGGATGAAAAATAGAGATTAAAATAGGTTGGCGTGGAAGAGTTCCCAGGCAGAAGAAGAAAAAAAAATCAGTAGTATAGGTGTACGGACTTTTTTTGAAAAAGTAGGGTATTTAAAAAAAAAAAGAAATTAAAAACATGTCTTTTTTCAATTATTTAGAAAAAAACAAGCGATGTGTATCTTCAAAAGATGCATTGCTTGAATTTTCTAACACAAGAAACATAACTTAAATAATTTCAAAACGACCCTTTTTTCCTAATTTTTCAAAAAAGCAGTATATTTTATTTTTTCACACTATAATTTTGTTTTTATAAATAATTTTTTAATGTTGGTGGATCCCATATTTTTTTCATTCATATTTTGGTTGTACCCTTATTATTATTATTTTTTTAAATTCGAACTATGGACCTATGGAGAGAAGAAAAGAGAGGAAAAATTATTTAGAGACATGGTGACAGGCCTTAGCTCACCCCAGTACATATTTCTACTATTACCACCTTTAATTTTTATTATTATTATTATTTTAATTACGTACAAGCAACCCAACTTTTCATAGTCCTTTTTTGAATTCCTAATGGCTGTTTGGGAATTTGAGATTATATATATAATAATTGAAGTCTCTTTTTTAACATATATGAATCAAAAGTTCGACATAAATCCCACAAATTGGTTAATGTTTGTTTTGGAGCACGTGATTAATAGAAGAAAAGGCAAAGGAGAAAGGACATATAAAAAATAGGGGTATTTTAATTGAGGAAATTTTTGTTTATTATGGAGGACAGCACATATAAAAATATCCAAAAAAAAAAACAAACAATATTATATATATATGTATATATATTTATATGAATTGTCCAAATACCTTACACAAGCTACGATGGCCTCGGGTGAGTATATGAGGGTTAGTTTTTCGATGGAAATGTACTGCGACTCGGTTGATAATAATTTTATTTTTAAAATATTTTCCGTGTTTTCACCGGCCAAATAAAAGTTAAACAAGAGAAATATTTAGAAAATAATAAGAAAAAAGAATGAACGAACTAAAATTATTGTCGAAGGAGACATAATACTACAATAAATTGTACTTTCTACGACGCTGTTTTAACAACATTTTATAAAGAATGTCGCTAAAACACATTGTCAGTGACGCCATTAATTTACGGAATCGCTAAAAATCACTTGTAGTGACATCTTTCTGTTAGTGTGGCTGCAAATACTTTTAGCGATGATATCACCTATCGACGGTGTGTTATTTAGGTAATGTCGCTGAAGATATTAGATCAGAAACTTCCAACCCCTTCCTTCTTCATCCACAATTTTGTCCAAACCTTATGTGTTGCTGAAAGCTAAAATGACGCGTTGTCAGCAACGAAATATCTTTTCTCACGAACTGTTTTAGTGGCACAATTAGGCTTTCAACAATATTTTTTGCGCGTCTCTAAGACCTTGTTTTTTGTATTATTGTACCATTTTAGGTAGGCTTTTTATTCTCTCATACAATAATGCTATTAGCTAGTTAGGGTATAATTTTGATGAAAAGTTAAAAGAGAAGTTCATATAACCATTAAAATTGGATCAAAATCAGTTGAGGGATGATAATTATTAATGGCAGAATTTCATGCCATTTTCCCTCCTATGATTCTATCATAATACACTCTTTAACTCATTCTATAGTTCTCAACATTTAAAAAAAAAAAAAAAAAAAGAGTACTTCGGTTGGAGTCCTAAGAAAGATTTCCCAATATTTAAACTAACTAAATTAAACTTTCCTCGGATGGCAATAATATTTTGACTATTATAACACTTTGATTTTTTTAGTATAACATGTGTGGGTGGGGATTCGAAAACTCACGATCTTTCGATTGGAGATAAATGTCTTAACCAATCGAGCTATGCTCACCATTTTGATTCTCATACTTATAACAATCCCGTAGTTATTTTTTGAGATTAAAAATATCATTAGAAATCTTTATAATTGACTCAAGTGAATGACCACACCCAAATTTAGTCCAAGTTAAACGTATCTTCATATAGTTCTTCATTTTGTTATATATATATATATATATATATATATATATATATATTATAGCAAGATTTTTAAGGTCAACAGTTAAATCAATATAGACAACATTGTTCAAAAATCCTAAACTTCAAGGAAAAAAGAAAGAAAATGGTCCGTGACAATAGATATTCTACTTCATATCAATAGAGATGTCATTAGTTATATTCATTAACATTTCACTTTTATCCAATTAAATATGAGACTTTGATTGGCTTTCAGGTTTATATAATTAATAAAGTAGAATAGAAGGAAGACATAATTCTGTAATTTTAATGTAATATTCTGTAATTAAATATTTTATTCGAATGTAATTTTATTTTAATTATTCATTATCTATTAATATTAGATAAATTGTTATAATAAAAAAATATTTACTATCAATAATATAGTAATAAATTAAATTAAAATTTATTGTTATTGTAATTTAAAAAAGATTAGTACAATAATAGATTTGTAATTGGCTAAAAAGGAGAAAAATGTATATTAGTAATCGTCATATATCCGATTCCGATTTCGATTCCAGACAGTTTTAGTAAACAACATAATTCTGATTACGATTCCAGAAAATTTCTAGTAAACAACATCAATAGAATAACATTACGATTTCAATTAATTTCATTACGATTGCTTTATTGCGGTTAAGTAAACGTGGCCTAAATATTTTTTTATTATTTTCTTGCTTTCCTTAATATTTCCCACCTACATTTACCTCAATTTACTTTTTAATTCTGCCCAAAATATATTGTTTTGTTAAGATTATTGAGTTTATTTATCAAATAAGCTTGTTTCAAACCTAAAATTATGATTCACACCGTAGTGAGCTCATACATATACACTAAAATTATTATAGAAAGAGACTAGATTGTTATGTTAAATATATTATAACTTATCCATTTAAGATTTTGGGTTCAGTAATTATTAAGACAGTATTACGACATAAGTTTTTCTAATGTCATTTTTTCTCAAATTAATAGTGATAGTGATAATTTGTTGAATCTTATGTATTAAAATATTGAGTATAACGTCATCTAAGTATTTTTTGTTTAAGTTCAACAAATGTGAGGTGAGATCGAACATTCAACTTTAGAGAAGTATAGGTACTTTGACTAATGAGCTACCAGTTTAGATTTAAAAATCGATTATGTGAACGCAAACCTACCGTTCGAGGCGTTTGTTCGCAAATTACATCAATCAATCACTTGCATTGATCTCATTTTATCAATTTGGTGGAGCACCAATGGTACGACAAGATTGATACCTACTCTATTTTTTTCTCTCTCACTTTTTAGGCTAAACTATATATATATATACTAAAAAAATATTTCTATCTTTAAAAAGTTTTAATATTACCTTTTACCTTTCATATTAATATTTTTTTGGAACAAATTACTTCCACTAATATTTTGAATGAAAGAGAATTTTAAAAGACGTGACAATTAACGTGAAAACGTGTTGGAATAAGTATGAAAATGGGTAAAATGTGGAAGAAGTTATTATTTTTAAAAGGAGGATTACAGAAAGATTAGGCAAAATTATGTATAGTTGGCCTTTCTAGAAACTACAGCTTCTTTTACATTTCCTCTATTTTCAAGACTTAATTCAGGCAAGCTTCCATGCTACATCATTCTAAATTATTTTACATTTAAAATATCAATAAATGTTCGTTCAAAAGAATAATCAACCGCTTAGTAGACAGAGAAATATATATATATATATATATATATATATATATATATATATATATATAGTAAGGTAGCATTTATTTTATATGTCGGCACACATTATATAGGTAGCATTATCTTAATTTGAGTGGATTCCCATTTTCCCTATGTCCTTGTCCCTCCAAAACCTATTATACACGTATATATCATCTTCTTTTAACCTAAATTTTCAATTTCATTCCAATTTGACATTAATATAAAATCACACTCGATTTTTATATGCATAGCTTAAGTATTATGTAAGATGGAAATATTTTTCAAATGTTTAAATTTTCTCCGTATCATGTGTTATATATTATTATACAAATTTTGTTGAATATAATATGAAAATTTTTAAAAAAAAAAAAAAAAAAAAAGGAAGAAGTTATAGTTTTGAGTGGAGGGCTATCAATATCAAAATCATGTAATATTAATTGTTATGGTTTTGGGGCCTAATGGGTAATGCAAGGGAAGGGGGGCCGCCCTCTCTCACACTTCAAACTTCAACCCTATATAATTTCTGTTAATTTAAGCCTTCCTTTTCCAAATTAATAGTCACATCAACTTAATTTCGTTGATTTCTTTCTAATAAATCTAATGGTTCGGGTCGATTTCTTCAATTTCAATGAATCAAATCGATTCAGTTTACATCTACTATTCCAGGGTCTGCGTCAATTTGATTTACTAGTTAGTTTGATTCTTATCTTTATTCGTGTTGATCTGAAAACGATGTTCCGACCCCCTTCATTTTTTTTTAGTAATTGGTTTACCTATATTTTTTTAGATAGAGTTTGTTAAGTTTTTAAAATCGACCAAAACACTAAAATTCAAAGCAATCGAGTTCCTGAAAAATAGAGGATGAGCACACTCTCATACTTTAATCAATTTACAGTTGCAAATCTCGAATTTCAATTCATAATTGAATTCGCACTTATCTCATTTACTGTTACCTCGATTCATCATAATGGAGTAAGGTGGATATTAAACATTAAAAGATTTTTAATTCTAAAATGTATAATGTTTTTTTTATAAATACCTTTCGAAGGGACCAACATAGTCAGTTTTAAAGATAGTGGGACCAAAACCAATATTTTAAAAAGTTGAAAGTATAGGGACCAAAATGAATATTTTTAAAGTGTATAAGGACCCAAATGAACGAAAACTAAAAGTACCTACACTACACCAAAATAATATTTTAACCTATTATTTAACAGGACTTTATTAGAAAATTCTAATATTTGGAAGACACTTTTAAAATTAACCAACAAGTTTGCTAGAGTACTAAAAAACGCCTAAGAGAATATTTAAGATTCGGGTCTCTATCTTCCCTCTTTGTTGCGGTAAAAAGAAGCTAAATTAAAATTTGAGAAAGGCAAAAAAAAAAAAAATACAAAAGAAAATGGATAGAAGCTACAAATAAAAAAAAATTCTAACAAAACTAAAAAAAGAAATGAGAAACTTTATTTTTCCTGAGTAGAGAAATGAAAAACATTTAAAGGTGAAAAGAATTGAAAATGAGAGAATAAAGAAAGAAAATAACAAATAGGATGGGCGATGGTGCGGCAGCGGCAAAGCCGGCGTGTGTTCCCCCGCTCCCGACCCAACAACTGCCCCTCCCTCACCTTATTCTGCTTCATTGAATATTACTTTAAAATAATAATAATAATAATCATAATTTTCATTTCGTTTATGGTATTTATTAAATTATATGGATGGAATTAATCGGTGGGATCCACCTTAGTAAATCACTTCTTATTCCTTATTCCATAGTAGACTTCACACCTTTGCGATAACTATTTTATAATTTTTATCATTTGAGACCCATAATGAGCTTCATAAATAAATAATAATAATGTCCATAAATTTTTAATTAATTTTAAAAAAAATATAATAATAAACTATAATACTATTTTGTGTTAGGAGGGAGTTGTTGATCTGATAAAAATTATTTTAGTTGATGTAATTTATTGTAATTATTTATTATTGGTTAAGATTAAATAAATTGTTATAATAAAATATTTACCGTCAATAAATAAAATAAATTAAAATTTATCATTATTTCAATTTAAAAAAATTAGCACAATAATATAGTACTTGTAATTAACATTATAAAAAAAACAAGAAAAAGTATTTGTAATTAACTAGAAATAAGAAAGAGGTATACGGGTAATTGTCTAAACAGTTTTAGTAAATAGCATGAAATGATTTCTAATTCCGATTTCAGAAAATTTTTAATAGTGATTTTTATTTTGATTGATTTGTTTCTAGTCAAATATAGGCACTTTTAACTCGTTGACACGTTGTCTTTAATTCTTTATTATAAAGCTCCCATGAATAATGGACTTATAAAATAATAAGACCACCTGCCCCCAATTATATGATTATGAACCATGCATTATTAAACGCATATTCATTGAATTTGTAAATCCTGTTGATTTAGAATTTTATTTTTATCTTCCAAAATAATGGGCCGAATAATTGGTGGAGTTTGATTCTGAACTTCCAAATCCAGATCGTGTGTTGGGCCCATAAGTGTTTTGAAAACTAGGTATGTTAATTAATTAATGGGCCGAATTTGATTTTAGTATCCGTATTCTTCGAGGCCCGGCCCATTAATCGTCATCGCTTCGGCAAGCGGAGATATATTTGGGGAATTTAATGGCGATGGGAATTTGGAGAAGTTGAGGGGTAAGACCGGAATTAGATTATTGTTTGATTAAATTGAACTAATAAATTCGAAATCCAAATGGTTGGGGTTTTGGGGGTTTATAACATTTGTTGGAACGCAGCCATTGTTGAATATATCTATTTATTGTCCCGAAATTACTTGAAATTGAACAAAAACAAGTGATGATGACAGATGCTGCTCCCTTTGCACTGACCTTCTTTTTTAGGATTTTCAAATGTGAATCTGAAGAGAGAAAGAGAAAAAAGGTTATTGGTTAGTAAGCTAAAAATTTGGTCCATGTGATGGTGATGGTGATGGTGCATGGTGATATAGAGGAAGGAGTCAACATTTTTAGGAACCGACCTATTTGAATTTGACCATATTAATATTCTACACTCAAACCTAAGGCATTAACCATGGCTTCCTCTCCACCTTTCCGGTCTGTTTGGGATGGAGGATCGAACTCACAATCCTTTAGTTTGATATATATGCAATTACCGTTGAGTTATGCTCGCTTTGACAATGTTTCCGTTTCTTGTTTCTCGTTTCCAATTTTCTTAAAGAATCTAAATATTTTGCAATTTTCTTAACGTGAGAACGTTCTCAAAATTGTGTAGAAATTTTGGAAACAACCCAAACAAGTTATTTCATTTTTGTTCTCATTTCCAATTTGTTCCGAAACATGAATAAAAAGATGATTTGACCATACCCGAATTCATGGATGTTGGGATAATGCAATTCATTTTTCTTCATTAAAGTGAAGAACAAGAAACGAGAGACAGAAACCTTACCAAATAGACTCTTAATTTCCCTTACCCTTCTATTTCTCTCTTATTTCCCCATCACTTTCCAATTTCCTTCCTCCATTGTTCCAACAATCCAACCAAAATTACTTGTTACGAGTATGAAGAGTACAAACAAAGTTTCACATTAATTATAGAAGAAAATGATATATGGTATATAGATGAAGATAATTTATGAAATCATTTAGGTGAAACAAAAAACAAAGTCATACTTAAATAGTAACGTTGTCTTGTAGGTTAGCTTAATTAGCGAGTGGTATCACAACTACTCAAAGTAAGAAAAGAAATAAGGAAAATATCACCACAATCTTCCATATCCATATGAACGAGAAAGTGACAATACATCAATTGACCAAAATGGAAGAAACGCTCCGTAGTTTTTTTTATTTTCTTCTTGATGAGTGACACAATAATATTGAGTGGTGACTTGGTGAGTATGAGAGTTATTTTAATTTAATTATTCTCTTATATATTCTTTTAATTTCACGAAGATACGACAACAACCCAAATGGTGAATTGGTGAAATACTACTTCTACAAACAGGCTGCGGGTGAGAATTTTTTTTCTTTTACTTTTTACCATTTTAAGGTAGGCTGCTGACGTGTAGGAAGAATATTGAGGTTTGGTGAGGCTTCAAAATCTCAACATAAAGTATAATAATTTTAGTGAAGGAAAAAGATGAAAATAAATTATGGGAGGAGTGGAAGGATAAATGAATATATAATATTAAATGGCATATAGGAGAGATAATGAGGAAGATGGATGGGTATATATGAAAAGAAAAGGAAAGGGGCTATCATAGTAAGTGATTTGGGTGAATTTTGACGTAGAGTAATTAGTGACCTGTAAATAGAATCTTGCATCGATATGTTTTAAAGGTAATTGAGTTTGTACTTGAGCTGAATCGAGGTCGTGTCTAACCGAACTTAATTAGTTAAGACACAGAGATTGTGTAGGGTACCAACAAAATTGACATATTGCTGGTTGATCCCCTATTTCTCGACCTCGACGTATGCGAGCTGGGGACGGAGATTGGGAGAAAGCCACGTGTTTTTGTTTAGATTTAACCCTAAGAATATAGATGTCATGGGGTATGGTAAAGAACGTAGCCGTTACTCACATCACATGCAATCATGAGGCCATAAGAGTGAAACGAATCTCACTATCTCTCTTTAATTCTATGGGTTAAGGGTTTGGGTTTTGGGCAGAGACGTGCACGCAAATCTATGCTGATTTGTCCTCATTCTTCCTCTCTCTCTCTCTCTCTCTCTCTTTTTTTCCCCTCCAATTTTTCCCTTTATACGCGTTTTACATTTCCTCCACCCTAACCATTCTTTTTACATTAATTATAATCATTCATTTTCACTCCATTTTATCATCTCGTCGAGGGGAAGCATGTTGAGATAACGGAGGTAAAAAGGATTTTATTAGATCCCACGAGGATTAGAATATTTGACCTCCTGTAAATAAAGTCATTTTATTTAGATTTAGATTTTGTTTATGTATTGTTGCTCATTAAAGTAACAGTTGAACGTGTAGGTATACAAATGTTTGAGGTTAAAATAACTGCCGATTAAAACATCAATTTTTTCTTGGGAACTATAATTATTTACATGGATTAATATTGTTCACTTCTGACTTCTCCAAACCATGTGATGATGCTTGGTCACCATCAAAAAAAACTTTTCATTTATGTCCCTTCAAACTAGCTAGCCCAAGGTTGTCGACAAAGGTGTAGAGTGGTTGGAGAATGGTGTTTTTTTTTTAATAATCTTTTAGAACAAAAATATAGTTTGATTATTTAGTAAACAAAATTACTTAATTACGGTTAATTTATTTATTTATTTTTTTTTATAGATTTCCCATTACAAATGAAGTTATTCAAGGCTACGAATTCATGGGATGATTTTGAGCATAAAAAGAAAAATGAGATGTTTGTGTGAAAAATGTGTAATAAATAAATTTTAAACTCTCAAAATTGTGTAATAGGTCTCGATGCACTAGATATATAAAAGAGTCGATAGATTGCCATACTTTCAATTTTGTGTGTCTAATAGATTTCCACTATCAGATTCGGCATTTTAGAACTCAAATATATATTTTTTTTTTTTTTGTCTGATTAGATCTTAAACTTTCAATTTTGTATCTAATAAACTTCTAAATTTTTTAAAATGTCAATTAGATAAAAAAAAGGTTAAACAAAAACTTAAACTTTAAAACATATTAAAATTGAAAATTTAGGGATTTAACATACATATTTTAAAATTTTGAGATTTATTAAACACACAATTGAAAGTTTAAAAATCTAATACACATTATTTAAAGTTCATGGGCCTATTAAAAAATTATAAGTTCAGGACTAAATTTGTAATTTAAAAGTGAGTTAATTATCGTTTTGTTAAAAATAGTTTAAAAATTAATAAAATAGAAAATTATTATTCTCAAAACAGACTTTTAAAAATTAGAAAAGAAAAACTGTAATTACCTCATATTTTAACATACTAAAAAAAAAAAAGAGAAAACAAAAATAAAATAAACTTTAATATTGGAAAATGAAATAATGGAAAAGAAAAAGATTAGGTAAGATTGGGAATGGCGCAATCAGCGGTTTCTTTCTAACCCCACTAATTACCTTCTCTTTCCTTACGGTCAACTCTTTTAATTTGTCGCCTTTTCTATGCTATATTATTATACGCATTTTTTGGGGTCTTTTCTCTGTCAAAATATATTAAATTATCTCCTTTTTTTTTCCCATCATTAAATAAATCAATCAATTTAGTGATCATTATGAATTATCTCACTTGTATCAATCACATCAATGTGTCTATGAACTTCAATTCAATATTTTTGATGTTTGGGTCATGTTTCTCAACAACTAATAGAATTTAATTAGTGTTTTATATCAAAACTAATATGTATATACTCTATATATTATGGTTTTGTGAGTACTAATGCGATGGAGAGAGAAATTGGATATGTTGAGTAAAGATGATGTGGAGAGAAAAGATAAGTCAAAAAGTTGATGGAGAAACAATGGACCCATTGTATGAAAGGAATATATACACATATTATATATACATATTTTTAATTTAAATTGAAAAATGCTTCTTTTTCCATCATGAAAACCAAACAAATGCATCAAATGAATTAAAGGGGGAGTTTCGTAGAAGCTTCCTGTCTCTCTCTTTGTCTACAGAAAAATCCCCTTATGACTCCTCAATTAATTCCCTTTTTTGTTTATATTCAAAGTCATTATCTAAATAATTAATACCAATCTTATCTCAACTTCTTACCTAAGAAAGTTAGCCACCCAGTCGGTAAAAAAAGTAAAAGGGCCATGCTAATATTAATGCTTTTGAGTTTGTGGATTATTAATTTTTTTAAATTGAAAGTTGAATGGAGCATTGTACAAAACACTGCGCCATCATTGGAAAGCATGCGTTTATACTATATAATGAAATTCATACCAGCCGTTAGATTTATGCTTTGGATGTAGTGGTAAAGTAAAAATACGTGGGAAGGGAAGGGAAGGGAAGGGAAGGGGGTCCCGTCGCGGCTAGTTTTGAGTTAGTTGACTGTTTGAACAAACCGAACCGCTATTCAATTCAAAACTTCCAACATTTGACCGCTGCCTTTCACACTCTCCTCGTCCCACATGCCACCACTCCCAGGACCGCCTTTTTAAAAAATAATAAATAATAAATAATTAATTTAATTATCTTTTGTTTGCTTTGGGATTCCCGATCAAGTCGGTGTTCTGTTTTGTCTTCTTGGTCCCAGGTTGAGAGCCGCGCTCCACTTTAGCTCGTGGACAACACGTGGGGTTTGGGGGCAAAATTAAGCGCGTGAATCTCACGTCGAAGCCCTCGGCGAGTGGGGTTGATTCGATGTGAAACGAATAAAGTGCCGGGCCCTAAAGATGAAAACTAAAATTACCGTGCGTTTAGTATTTGCTTTTCGAAGTTGCATTTTCGCATATCGGGGCAGGGCATGAGGCATGGCAATGGCATTTTGGTTAAAAAAAAAAATAATAATAAAACACCGGATCAAAGTCAACCAAACGGAGATTTTTCATTTCCAAATGGGTTATTTATTTAATTTCAGTCGATAAAATGGAATTTGAATTGCAAATTTTGGAAATAGCTGGTTGGGTGGGAAGAAGCAGACAAGACAATAATTTAATGTATTGTTCTTTATGGTGCAAATGGGTTTTCGGCTGACAATACTGACCCCTCCTTGCGTGCTGCAATTTCAATCTCTCAACCATCTTATTCACACATTCTTCGCCATATTTTACATTTTTCTACTCACATATTTTCAAATCTCTTTTCTTTTTTTTTTTTTTTTTTTTTTTTGTGCTGGAGAATATAGATATAAATTACCCAATATGATTGTTTAAATCCGTTGGGAATTTATCTCAAACAAACAAAAAATATACTTCATATTTAACAAAAAATATATAGTAGCTGATTGTCGTGGATGCAAATATAATTTCAACGTCACTTAGAAATAAAGAAAACTAGTTATGGTTTGTAATCTCCACACAAAGTCCTCTCATACTGTTTAAAAAAAATGTAACGTCTTTTTTATGCATGGAAAGTTTTTTTTTGGCTTAATCAAAAGCAAAATCGTATATGTTTATCTTGAATCTTATTATTCATAGGATATTCCATCTTAAAACCAATTGACAATAAAAGTAATTATTGTCCATGTATTTGTAAAATTTGTTAAGTCTCTTGATCTTTTCGACGTGGGATCTTTAACAAGACCCCCCAAGATGGTAGCTCTTTCCGACTCGTCAATTTTAGTCGAATCCATTTTTTCTGTTTTTTTTTCTTTTCTTCGATTTGATGCTCGTTTGAGTTTATTGGACTTTAGTGTCATCTTGATATTCATAGGATTCCATCTCAAAACCCTTTATTTTTAGTACGACATATTGGGGAGGATATTCGAATTTACAATCTATTGGTTGGAGGTATATACCAATTACTTCTGAGCTATGCTCGCTTTGGCTTCCATCTCAAAACCATTGGTGGTAGGAGTAGTCATGTATTTATAGACCTTGTTAATTTTTTTTATATTTTCGAGGTGAGATTCTTAACATTGAAAATGAATAATAACAAACCATTATGAATCTATAGAGAAATCTATTGGGGTGATGGTACATATCCTTTTTATTTCTTGATTGAAAATATTGGCATGCATGTTTATGTTCCTTTGCTATTAAAATCATTTTGAGTAAACTTTCTTAGTTAGAAAAGCTACGTACAGATTTTTTAATATTTATTTCAAGAAATGGGAAACGGTTGTAAACTTTTTATGTTAGAGACATAATCTAAGTGGGAATGTGGGATTCAAGATTTGGGAAAAGAGAAGCTATTTATGAGTAACGCTCCAAAAAGTAACGTTATTTTTCAGAATTAAATAATTGAAAAGTGGGTGAAGGAAGAGATTGGACGAAAATGAAAAGAAAAATAAACAAAAAGAAGTGGGAGTGTAGATGGATTGCGGTGGAAGCAACCGTAGAATCCCGAAGAGCACGTGCAGTTAAGGGAAGCCGTTTGATTGGACACGTAAGAGACAGGCTTGTATTCCTTTTTTTTTATTGCAAATTTGCATCGTGGCCAATGTTTTAAATGTTGATGTCTCATTGAAATATCGATGTTTCAATTTGTATGAAAAATATCGATAAAATATTGTCGTTGATGGATATTTCTATAACAGTTATAGAAATTTAAAAATCGTAAAAAAATATTTAAATTAACAAATAAACATTTTTCTATTTCTAAATAAGATTAAAATGATTCCTATTAATATTAATAAACTTTTTGTTGATATTTTTCATATTCTGTCGATCTTTTTAATACGATGAAAATATCGATCTATCTCTCATATTAATATCAAACTTATAGATACATGAAAATGGCTATAAACATATCAACGGATATTTAAAACCATGATTGTGACCAAGATCTCTTGACCATGCAAGTCGCAAGGTCAACCGGAAAATAAAATAAGAAACAAAATCATTTAATCTAATTTTGATATTTCAACTCAATTTAGAAAATTCTTATTTTTTAGTTCATTAATTGAAGGGCAAGTATCCAATCATCGGTCACTTATCTACTGTGAATTAGATTCGAGTTAGTTTTTAAAGCTGAATTTATCGTTATCCAACTACTAAAATTTAATAAAGAATAAAAAGGGAAAAAAAAATGACAAATCTGATAGACGCAGAGTTGATTTAGAACTTTTATTTGGGAAATAAATTATGATACATAAAAAACATATATGCTCAAAACCATCGTGATTAATTTTTTAAATAACCATTGTGTTTAGGCAAATACGTATAGAATTTGACTATTTCATGAGGAGCAAATAATTGAATATGACTATTAAAGATTAAGGATGGTCTAAATTATTTATTAAAAAAAAGGAGGGTCTAATTAATTGAGTGACATATATGAAAACTCTCAATAAATGATGTGCCTACTAGAGTTAAAAATTTTCCAAAATAATTCATTGTTAAAATGTGTTATTAATTTTATATCATAGATTAGCCTAATTTGAGATATCTTTTGATGTGGTGCATAATTGTATCATAATTTTTACAAAATTCGATTGAAGTATCAAATTCAACAAGTCAACATTTTACCATATATATTTACATATTTAATTTGTCTTTCTAGACCATACCTCAAATTATCCCCACAATAGTATGATATTATATGCTTTGGACATAACCCTCGTAGTTCTGTTTTTGGTTCCACTCGAAAAAAAAGTCATCTCAATATCAATAGAAATAATTGTCCTCATTTAAAATATACCTTTATCACTTTCTTGAGATTTCATTGCAACTCCAAACTATTATTATTACCTTATTTGGAAGTTTACTTTAGATGATGTTTAAGAATGTTCCATATCACAATTCAAGTATAATTTAGTAAGTAATGTACTAATTATCTTTTTTTCGAAAGTTGAAAGTTTAATTTTTATAGCACATTTGTTGTACTCAAAAAATGTGTCGTATTATTAAAGGTCTGAACTTTACTAATTTACTGAAACAAATAGGTTCATATCTCCGTGAACTAAAAAAAATCAGTAATGTATAGTAAATTAATGAAAGCAACTATAGATAATTATTAAAAAGAAGTTAGTCCATTATGCAATGATAATTATTGAGATTTTGATTTAAAATATGCCTTATAGTTGTTTTCTAAATGGTTTGGTAAAAAAGCAAAACCACATGGCTTTTGTCCTCCATCAATGCTAAAATTAAATACACTCTTCTTTTTATTTTACTTTGTAACTTATTTAGATGGTGGATTTCATTTATAGTTTAATAAGTGTAGAAAATGAGTGAAAATTGATACTCCCTCATATTTAAATTAGTAGGAGAGAGATTGATTGCATTGGATGTGTAGTTTGTTAGTGTGACCATAGCATAAAATAAGCCATAATGAGAGGAAAATGAGGGATTGAGAAGAAGAAGTGGGTGAGTGGTAAATTGGTAATTAGGTGGAGGCGTAAAAGAGTGGAACAAGGGGGACGAGTAATCAGGTGCGGATGAGCCTACGGAAGCGAAAAGGGTCAAAAAAATCCGCGTATGAGAAAGTGGGGCCCAGCAGTGGTCCTCCTCCACCCCTCGGTCTCGGTCTCGGTCTCGTTCTTGTGCATTTAATGCTAAAACACCGTCCCTCAGTCCACAAATTCCGTACGCTTAACAACCGACACGTGCCGGTCTTCCTCTTCCTTCCCTCCCTCCCTCTAAATTTCCAATAAACCCCTCTTTCACTCGCCGCCCACTCTCTCTCTCTGTCTCTTCATTTTCTTTTCACACACACCCTTTGTTGTCCCCAAAAAAAAAAAATACGAATATGTGCTGTTTTTCTATTATTCATCTAAATTAAATCTGTATGCTTTTATTTATTTATTTATTTTTATATATATATAGCGCGTTTGTATGGAGAAGAAAGAAGAGGTGTTAAAGAGAGAGAATTCGAATTCGAATTCCATGGGAAATAATTCTGGCATGATATTCTCCGATGCGATTCCCACGTCCATGTTCGACATGCCGTTCGACGCCACCGATCAGTCGTTTAAGGCCTCCAGCTTCTTAGACCTCTTGGCCATCCAAGATTACAGCCCTTCTTTATTCGATCTCTTCTCTACGCCGCTGCCGGCGCCGGCGCCGTCGTCATCAGCCGTGGCGGAGTCCTCGGAGGTTTTGAATACTCCACCAACTCCCAACTCCCCCTCCGTGTCTTGCTCCTCCAACGAAGATGACGTGGATCGGGATAAGACCCCTCCTCACACGAACAGCAAACAGTAAGGCTTCTTAATTTCCCTGTCGGTTTTTATTTATTATTTGTTTGGGGGAGGGGTAAATAATGAAGGGGATTATTTGATGTCGTAAGAAAAAGCAGCTTTTGTAGTCATGGGGGCGTAATTCAAGCACCAATTTTGGCGTCCTGCCCTATGCTATTGCTACCTATTAAAATTTAAAACCAATACAACATATAGATTTTTTATTTTTTTTTTTATATATTTTGGGCCTTTGAATCTGAATATTTAATTGAAATTATATTTGTTGAATTAGGTTATTGAAAGCGAAAAAGAAGAATCAGAAAAGGGCAAGAGAGCCGAGATTCGCGTTCATGACGAAGAGCGAAGTGGATCAGCTGGACGACGGTTATCGGTGGCGGAAGTACGGTCAAAAAGCGGTAAAAAATAGCCCTTATCCCCGGAGCTACTACCGGTGCACCACCGCCGGCTGCGGCGTCAAGAAGCGAGTGGAGCGCTCCTCCGACGACCCCTGCATCGTCGTCACCACTTACGAGGGCCACCACACGCATCAGAGCCCCGTCATGCCACGTGGAGCCCTGTCATCCATTCCCCAGTACACTACCCCGCCGCCGCCGCAGCAGCGCCTTGTTTTCCCACAGCCGCAATATCTATACACTCCGGCGCCGCCTGTGGACATTGACATTGCCACGTGCGGCGGCGGCGGCTTCCATCCCAATAATAATCCGAGATTTGCAGATGATCAAGAACGACGTCGCATCGGCGCATCGTCAAATTCCTTCAAAGACCACGGACTTCTGCAGGATATGATCGTACCGTCGAGCCTTCACATCCCGAAACAAGAGTAGATCATCAAATTAATTACGGCCGATTTGTGGTTTTTTTGTTTCTGGTACGTGGCCGTATATACTCTAACACGATTATTATTATTCATCGCCTTTTCACCGTAATATCATCTTCATCCATCGCACAATCCCATCACTGTATAAATTATATAAATTAATTAGGTTTTATTTTTATTTTTTTGAAGCCTAATTCTATTTCTATTGGAGGTGACAATTACTTAATTTTCTGTAGCTGGTTGGGGTTTTGGAGATGTTGGGTTTTCAATTAAATTTCCCTGTAAAAGAAAAAGAAGAAAAAAGTTGCCTTTTTTTTTGTCTTTCCTTTTATTGAAAATTATATACAACCATCATATATATGGTTTTATTAGGGTTTAGGGTTAGGGTTTTAAAACCCAATACGTAACGCAATGGGAAGGTGCTGTGTAGAGGGGCATAGGGTTTGCTTTTGGAGTTGTTGTGTGCCTTAAAAAGTGGATTGTAGGGTTGAAGAGTTATATTTTGGAATGGGAAGGTTTTTTTTCCCGTAAAAGATACCGACCAGAGCGCTCGAGATATCGTAATTACAAAAGATGTTAGATTTGGAGGACCAAGACGAAGCTAAAATCTTTATATCCTCGAGAAATTGGTGGCTCGATTTTGGAGAATTTGCAAAAAGCCTATTTTGGAATGGTAAGTTGAAGGGTTATCCTAGTTTTTAGTGTGGGAGGAAACCTAAGAGAATGGGAGTGGGGAATGGGGAGTGGTGGTAAAAAGAAATTAAATGCATCCAAATTTTCTTCCCAAATTCTGCATTTTCTTTGACATTGACACTCTGCTTTATTCCTGATCTTCTCTTTAATATGCCTTTTTTCCCATCTCCATTTTGCAATTACTCGGCTTCGATTTCCCAATTTCCCACTCCTTCTTTCTGCTTTCACAATTCGAATCTCCCAAGTTTAGGGCTATATCTATATATATAGCTAACCTTTTTTTGTATGTAACATCTTTAAATGCATCTTAATTAATGGTTTCAAAGTTACAAGCCCTTCTTAAATGGATCCATAGTTATATATTGAGAAACTTTTTTCACTTGAGTTGAATTTCGATGTGAATTTATTGCCATTTTATGTTCTGAAACATTGGATATGTCTCTCTATAATGCTAACTCTATTGATACAATTTAGCTTCTTTAGCTAGTTGTACTTTATTTATTATCCGGGTAAAAGAAAAGACAAATAAGACCATTTTTTAAATCACCTCTACAAAGAAAAACTTGAGTTAAATAAAATATTCAACATTAAAGTATATAAGTAAAATAATTGCATAAATATATGGTTTTGGTTTCTGTTTTGGGTTTCATACGTAGTATGTAGATGAACAACTCCAAGAATTATACGTTAACGTGTTTTCGTCGCATATATATGCAACTAAAATACTTTCGTTGCTTATAAATGTTACTAAACCCCCCATTTTCTACTAGTGATCAATTTTGATGTTTGTTTTCGGGATTTGTTTGAGGTGGCGATGAATAGGGTTTATTGGATTGAAGTATTTGAAACTAAATAGAGGTTAGTGGCTAAGTACATTTAGGTTTACTAATTATCTTTATTAATGGAAGATATTTTCGTTAAAGCGAGTATAGCTCAGCGGTAATTGGCATATACCCCAAACCGGTCGTGAGTTTGAATCTCCTCCCAACATGATGGAAAAATAATATTTTACAAAACAGGTCGGCTAGGGCTCTTTTTTTCCTTCATTTTGATATATATTCAGATATTAAAATGTGAGAATGGTTTTTCAGGGTCATTTGGAAATGATTTTAGGAGTTATTTCAGTAAAAGAGATTTTATGATATAATTGGTTTTATGAAAATGATTTTGATATAATTATTTTAATGTTGGATTACACTTTTCTTTCCAGTGATTTTTATATAATTAAAAAAGATGAAGAGAGAATTTAACAAAAAAATTTAAGACGAAAAAGAGAGAGACAAAAATCTTATTAGTGAGACAACAATTTTAGACATAAAAATAAACTTAGGAAAGATTTAGAAACTAAAAATTTAAAGAGGGATTACAAATCTTTTTTTTTTTTAAATAGAGAGAATACACACAAAATTAAAGATAAATAAAGTTACAGAGGGATAAAAATGTTAGAAGAGAGAAAAGAAAAATCAAAGATTTAAGATGAAAATAAAGTGAATATATAGAAAGATAATTTTTAAAATTAAAACAATAATCGTTTTAACAACTAATTTTCTATTAATTTTTTGGTAAGCAATTCCTTAGAGATACACCCTCGGAAATCATTATTTGAGTGATTAAATCACTCACGAATCGTTGTCAAACATTCTATTTTAAAATGGAATCGATTTTGACATGACTAAGAGTGATTCTAGCTAAGTTAAAATCACGAAATGTAAATCCAGCTCGCAAACATTATAAATATAAAATTGTCTGAGACCTTAATTCTCAAAATGGAAGGAGTAGAGGAGAGGAGAAAGAAGGATTAAAAATAATTAATCACGTTGCATAATAATGCAAGTCCCACCAGTGCACCATTACTAATTAGAGAGAGATATCATGACACACATTATATTTCTCTATTATTCTTATGTAATCTTTGAAATTAAAGCACAATTATCGTGGGCTATTTTATAGCTTAAATGTAATATTAAGACTATTTTCGTGTACAAGGGAAACAGAAATTCAAAGAAACTTGAGGAATTAAAGAGATTTATATCAAGAAAACTAAGACACTTTGGACCAATATATTGAGAATCAAAGGAGCTGCAAGAGCCGATATTGAAGCCCAGGACCCAAGGAGATAACATCCACATATTGTCCATAGCGTCATCTCAACGTAACAAACTAAAGCGCCATTGCCAATTTTGTCTGTGTCTCAACACTGCTTAGAGTGTTTCAACGCTGTCACGATTTTTGTTATAATACGCATAGGGTTTGTCTGCACCGTTTTTCGGGGACGTACGATTGACAAGCCAAACTTATATAGTTTCTTCTCATTTTCCTAGACTTTTTATACTTTTTTTTGTAGAATCTATTTTCACGGTTTATTAGTTTATTTTCGATGATGAGTAAAATAAATTTCTTGTTTCATAGAGATTGATGTAGTCACACAACTATATAGATTGATTGTTAAGTTCTCTTGAATGAATGATTTTGAATGTTTTATTTATGTTTCTCCATACTTCGTGTTTTTGATCCGGTCATAGATTAATTGATCATAGGCTTGAAATCTTAAGAGGTGATTTAGAATCAAAACCGAGAAACATATAACTTAAAGAGTTTTAAGACTAGTTAGATTTATAATTCTTCTAGAGTTCGTTAAAAGACTTTTTCACTAAATCATTAAACCTAGATAGGAATATTTTTTCTTAATTAGCACAGAGAACTAACCCGAGCTCGAGAAAGGCAGTTGAGAATTGGGGGAATTTAGGATTGTGTTAAATAGGAATGAGATGGATCAAAAAGGAGGCAGAAAGGGAGAAGGAAACATTAGCCAAACAAAAAGAGGGAAAATATTGTTGAGGAGAAGGTGCCGTTTTGGGCATAATTCTCACGGCTTTGATACCAATGAAGATAATTGTCCTTTCTTATATACTATGAATCACTCTCATTCGAGATTTTGTTTGCTCATAGAAGAAAATGGTGGACAATGACATGTATTGAAGATTGAGAAAGTAAAAAAAGCCCAACAAGGCTTTAATTTACAAAAGCCGAGGAAGCAGGTGGTGGAGTCGTTGGACCGTTAATTGAAGTGGTTATGTGCAAAGCCAGCTGCAATAAAACACAGCTTTCAAAATTGAAATGGTCCGCAACTGCTACACCATTTCCTCACCAATTCCCCTTTGCATTTCTCAAGTACAAACTAATTAAGTTTTCCATGCCTTCAAAGCTCTCAACTAACATTTTGTGCTGAACGAACCCATTTTATCACTGTCTAAATAAATGATAAATTAACCATCTTCACTTACTTTTCATTACATACTCGTAATTCGTATTGCTACGACTCCTCAAATAATTTCTCCCGACTATTAGCCCGGTCAATTGCCTGCTTCGTCATTCTGTAACAAATAACTCGCACTTGTTACGCAGCGGTTGATTTATATCCTACTGTATACACATATATATAAGAGAACTTGGCCATTGCCCTTATCACCTCCATTTCATTGGGTGTTAGACTACAAGAATGGCCAAGTATCCGACTTCCCATCTTTGTCTAATAATGTTTGAGCTTATTGCAATCGTGTCTGCGAACATGCAAGCGTCCTATGGAGGAGGGTATGAAAACCAGCCACCGTTTGGCACGCCCCCTGCCTGCCCAGAGGCAGAAGCCATCATCTTCTCTTGGGTCCAAACGGCGATCACAGAGGACCCCCGAATGGCAGCATCTCTATTACGCCTCCACTTCCACGACTGCTTTGTCAATGAAAGTCTTTGGTTTCTTACCATTCTTTTTCATAGATAGCTCTTATGACGATGATGGTTGAGTTAGGTTTATTACTTGATACAGGGATGCGACGCTTCGGTGTTGCTGGATGACAATGAGAACTTTGTGGGCGAAAAAACTGCAGCTCCAAACGTGAACTCACTGAGGGGATTTGAAGTGATCGATGCTATAAAATCAGAGATCGAATCTGTGTGCCCACAGACAGTTTCATGTGCAGACATTCTAGCAATTGCGGCCAGAGACAGTGTTGCACTTGTGCGTTGCGTTGCGTTTATTGGCCACAGAATTCTAACAATAATTTATTGACAAAGCCAAAGGCAGCCATTATTCTGATTTCTGATGCTTGGTTTTTTTTTTTTTTCTTTTTCCAAACAATTTGCAGTCTGGCGGACCCGTTTGGAAAGTGGAATTTGGAAGAGGAGATGGCCTCAGCGCCAGCAAATCAGCAGCACAGAACAATATTCCTGGCCCAAACTCCACTGTGCCCATTCTCGTCTCTAAATTCCAGAATCTGGGCCTTTCTCTCACAGATATGGTTGCTCTCTCAGGTGATTTTGTGGTTTTTTTCTTCTTTACATTGCTCGACATTCTTGTGCGACTGATCTTTGACAATTTGTCACGACAGGGGCACACACGCTGGGAAAAGCACGATGTGTTTCGTTCAGTTCTAGGCTGCAAGCAAGTGGGGACAGTCCCCATGAAGGTGCAAACCGAGAGTTCATCGAGTCGCTGAAACAGCTGTGCTCGGAGTTTGATAGCACCTCGACATTGGCACAGCTTGACCTTGTAACCCCGGTGACGTTCGACAACCAGTACTACATTAATCTTCTTTCTGGAGAAGGGTTGCTGCAGTCTGATCAGGTTCTCGTGACCGGGGATTACCAAACAAGGGAAATAGTCGAAACCTACGCTGTAGACCCAGTTGCCTTCTTTGAAGACTTCAAGACATCGATGATCAAAATGGGAAGCCTAAAACCACCAACTGGAGTAAAGACCACGATCCGAACCAACTGTCGAACCATAAGCTAGATTATATTCAATTTCGCAATCTAGGTGCCCAAAATTAAAAAAAAAAAAAAAAAACAAAGGATTAGATAACTTGCTAAATTGGAGAAGGTACTATTGTCAACTAGTATTTCAAGTAAATGAATCCCGGCTACAAAAAAGAAAAAAAGAAGTCTACATATTCTCTTTAACAACAATTTTTAAGAGCCGCCAGAATCTGCAAGAGATTAATTTATAAAATTACACACTTTATAAGCAATACAGCGATTTTAGCAATATGATACATCAATAGCATTATGTTGTAACTAAGCCGATGCATTTAAAGGTTCAACTCTACAGTGGAGCGATGATATTAGGCCACGCTTTTTACTTCAACAGAATAATAATCATCTCTCAGTAAACAGAACTTTGCGGCAGACAGAACCTCCCTTGAACCATTGTTCGTCCCAACTGTGGTTTCTGAACTTTAGAAAGCTATTCTCTGCCTTTGAACTTCAAGGAAGTAGGAGCCTACTTTCTTCATCCAACTAAAATGGCAGATGCACCAGCTGACCTGAAGATTCCATTGTTCCACTTCAAGCTCCTGAAGACCAAAAACTTCTACTATAGTAAAGGAGGCTAGGCAATAGACAAACACCTCCAAGGACATCTAATAGACCCAATTAATCCTTTCTCTAGTAAACTGAAGTGGCACCGTTGAAAATAACATGATATGAAGATGTAGATGCATCTCGAACATGAGTCTAACAGAGAGCGCGAGAATGAGTGTGACGCTTCCTTAATCCATTTCTTTTCAATTATATAATTAAGCACAAGAAATATGGCATTCAAACACTTCCCATTAATTGAATGATGTATGAAACCGCTTGCTTTCATCTGTCTTTTCCATTATACAGTTCAGCTAAAGAATGTAGTTTCCAAATCTTATTAAATTGAATACCAGCATGACTGACCACTGCTATTTTGTGTCTTTTGTATTGCATATGCTAAAGGATATGATTTTCACACAGTTCTTTAATTGTTAATTTCTTTTATATTTCTAGAGATCACTCTGTTAACCCTACTTCCAGTTCAATGGACTCAACTCTTGTGAGACGAACATACACCACATGTGGAATCAGAAAACCAACCTGCTGATTATTTATTCTTCCATGCCCACTCTTGAGTCCCCTGGAGTCCCTGAGGTACATAGCCAATCAACATGAAGTAGACTCAGGAAAAGTGAAGTGATTGTACTAAAATATAAGCACAATGTACCTGGTGGAAGCGGGTAGGATCATTTACTGAACTATTAGCGGTCTGCAATTGTGTATAAGCACCTTCCTGCATGACAGAATAAAATTATGTACAAAATACACAAACAACTGAATAATTTATCACAGTAGTAGTGTAAAGTTCCCCAAGCAAAATAAATAAGTTATAAAAGAATTCAACTGAGATATTGGACTATCTAAAAAGTCTACCGTCATATAATGAAGTGAACTAATCAAAATAAATAAACTATTGCCTCCCAGAACTTTCAAATGCAATGATGAAATCTGGAACTGCTAATAGAATAGCAGACCTGTGAAGGGAATGAAGGTTGCTGTAGCGGCTGAGGGTGAGGCATCTGTGTCTGGAATTGGGCTTGAATCTGGGCTTGCGGAGTTTGAGAGAGTTGCTGGGCAGATAGTAGTTGATGATGTGGCTGGTTATGAGGCTGCAGTACTGGTGGCTGTGGCTTTTGTTGTTGTTCAATTGCCGCAAGCTCTTCAGGTCTCTCCCACTGCAGGTTTACACATGAGAACATTAACCACACAAATCGCAGAAATAGCCTCGTAAAAACGCAAGCTTCAAGAAATTCTCACCTTGCTCTCACCAGTTACGCTATTATAATAATATTTGTAACCATCAGGAGAAGTGTGCTCTGTCCAATTGCATTTCAAAGGAGCTACAACTTGGGTATTTATTGTTGCAGGAGGAACAACTGTAGATGAATGTGTATCTGAAGTTACAGAAGACGTGGCACTGGCAGTTGACTGTGAAACAACCCCCACCCAGTGCGACTGCAAGGGCACGTAAAACAAAAGATATTCAAAATGTTTTATGGTATCATGTACCTCAACAAATCCAAACATATTCTATTAGTGTAGAGATATCCTCTAGCTTAGTACTGGTTACCTGTTGCTTAATAGCCTGGGAACTCTGATGCAGTGCTGAACTTTGGTTTGATGGTTGTATCAGCTGCAACTGCTGCTGTAGCTGAGAGAATGCCTGCTGGGAAGACTGAAAACTAGCCTGCAGAGTTTGTTTTTGTTGCGACAGCATATGAGCTAACTGAGAAGGTGAATTCTGATGTGGTTGAACCGGAGCAGGAAGCTGCTGTTGATTAGCAGCTGAAACAGCATGGGATTGTAAGTTCACACTCAAAGGAGCCTGTGTAGCTGCAGAAGATGAGGCGCCCTGCTGGGCCATAGCCTGAGATACAGGCAGCTGCCCACCTAAGCCAGGTGACTCTTGTGAAGGCACGGGCTGACTGAAGGGCATTGGACCAGAAGACTTAAAATTTTGTGGTTGACTATGCTGTTGTACTAACGATGCAGATGTATGTATCTGAGAATAGGGAGGTGGAGCATGAGGGTGCTGCAATTGACTCGAAGCTGGCAATTGTTTCGGTGACTGAACAGGCTTTAGCATTGGCGATGTTTGGAGGCCAAGCGGTGGATGTTGGGTTGCTGACTGATTAAAATTCTAATAAAATTCAGATAATATTAGAGATTATTTGGAATGCCTAGGATACAATCCAGCAGGTAACCTAAAATCATAAATTGATGTCCAAATACCTGTTGAGAAACTGAGGATGCTGGATTGATTAACCCTTGACTGGGACCTCTGAACCCACTAGTAGGACCACCCTACCAATTAAGCAAGCAAATTAGTTAACAGAATAAGAATTAGTAATTGATAAAGATATGCAACGTACATCCATGCCCATAGATTACAGCTAAGAGTATAATCATGAGTGAAGTAAAAGAGGCTTGAGAAAGGAAAAGTCAGATCAGGAAAAGCAAATTTATAACATTAAATTGAAATATAATCCAATCACTCATAAATGAAAACAATCCAAACAATGATCATAACTGAACAATTTGATGCTATTATAACTGGACAATTAGATGCAATTAACCGGACCTATCAAATACACACCATATAACTTATTGTTGGACTTTCAGACAGCAGCGTCCTTTTGTAATTAGGAGGCTTTTAGTGGGGACTGGGGAGGACTAGAAGCAAACTTATTTTCAGGTTTCTAACAGGCGGCAAATGTGTAAGAATCTTTTCATGTACATTGATCATGTCCAATGGGAAGGCCTCTCTACAATTACTTCTATTAGCTGTACCTAGGGAGACTTCTATCCTACCAATTTTTGTTGCTTGCTACAAAGTTCAATTTATGAGGTTTCTTATCTGGAAAAGACAAGGCAATATCCAATACAAGGATTATACAGAAACAGTTTCATAAAATGCTTGTGTTTGAATGCTTTTCGATTTTATAAGTTGGGATATAAAACATCAAGGTAAACATTGACATTTTAAACATTCTAGGGTCGACCTATAATAAATGGAGTAAGTTGCAATTTTTGAGATTATGGGTTTCAAGTTTTCAAGGCCACCTACAAAAATATCTTATGAGTTCTCCCATATCAAATATGGTTTAGTTAAAGAGAGTGTAAGTATACTACAATTACAATACGTACACACATCAATCACATGAGTAACCCTCAAAATGACATGTCAAAATGATAATAAATTACCAAATTCAAAGGCAATCCCATTTCACTGGACCTAGGAGGCAACTGACCCCCAAAGGGGTGAATACCAGCATCAACAGGTGGCCTAAACCCTCGTACATCAATTGGAAATTGATCGCCCATAAATTCACCAAAATTAGGCATTGGTCCGCTAAAAGCACAAAACAATCAAGAGCATGAGTAGAAAATATAAAGAAAATGCAAGGAAAAATCGCAACAATGGCAATAAAAAGGCTCCAGAGAAAAAAAAATGCGCCATCACATGCGTGAAACATGACTCAAGAAGAAAGCAAAGATTTTATGGACCATGTAGTACAACTATGATTATTTTTGGCTAACGTCATTCAGACAGTGTTCTTGGTACGTTTCATTTATTCACACACTCACACACGAAGGCCGTCTAAGGAATCACCCACAGTGAATTTTACCTTGGCCCAGGTGCTTGAAAGCGAGAACCAAAACCAGGACCTCCGAATGCAGGGGTGCCCCTGAAAAATATCAAAAAGCAAGATCCTAAAATTATACGGATTACTAATAATCAAAAATAGGGAAGGGTGTACAATACATGCAATAATACATGAAGAAAATGAAAAATTTCAGAGTTCAAACCAAGATTTAGGAAAATGTTAAAGAAGAAAAGAAATAAGACTTTCAAATAACCTATTTTCAATTCCAAAATTATATAATAAAGGGAATATCATGTCAAACCTTGAATCTCCAGATCTAGGCTTCTTTGGGTCAGCAAAGCGAACACTTAATGGTTGATCACAACCCTAATTATAATTAAGGAAACTCAAACAGTATTAGGCTTTCGTAATAAATACTGCAGAAAAGAAAATCATAAACCTTTATTGGAAAAGACTTACTCTCATTGTATAGATTCCATTAAGTGCATTTATAGCTGCCAATGCCATATCCCTATGCGAATACTTCACAAATCCACACCCTTCAAAATTGTATGGCTTAGAAACATATGGAAAACAAAAATAATAGGAGTAGCAATAGTAATTATGATGGTGATGATTAGCTTTGGATCTAATAATTCAACGGCCTAGTACATAGTATGATAGTAGTGAACATCTGAAGATGCTTACAGATTACTGGTATGATATATATTGCCACCACTGAATGTGTAACTTATTAAATACAATTAACTACATACTATTCAGAAGGCATTTTCCATCTTGGATTGATATTGGAAGACATTTTACAGACTTTCATTATTCAAATACCCCTAACCTAAAGGCCTTTTTTTTAGATATTTCATTGTGACACGAAATATACAAAAAGATGAGCCTAAGAACTAGATTACAAAAGGAGCTTCCAGTTTTTCATGAGATCATTAAGACTATAATTTGTGAGAGGGGAATAAAAGCATTTACACCATTCAAAAGCTACAACCAAAACTCTGTTGTAGAACCTAAAGGTCTTGACCGAAAACAAGGTTCAAAATTGACTAGGAAAATCCACGCTTCTCAGTAGCTAACCACACAATAACAAAACGCAGCACAAGAAACTCAAGAAATATAAAGAGGCTAAGGTCTAACTTGATATAACCCAAACTAATTCAACATGACCGAGCCTTGAACTAAGCGAATTTGTTGGATCCATCATAACTTAGCCTAATTATAGGACCCCGTAGAATATTTGTAATTCACTCGATGCTAATTTTCTCTAAGATTCTCTCATAAATAATTACATATTCTTAGTTTCACTTTTTCCAATTCCTTAAAAGGTAGCAGTTACCACGAAAGAAGATTGAGGAATTTCCTTTAGAAGAGAGGCAAATGGGAATATCAGTCCTCAGGGTTTTTAACTAGATGGCCACCGATACAAACAAATTATGCCATAACGATAAATTGAGACTCGTGTTCTTATTTCCATCTTACATAGAATTGCTAGGCTATTTCCTGCTGATCTTCGTTCTCTTAGAATTTTGACAGACAAAAGCAGATAATCAAAATCCTAGATTTCCATATTAATAAATGCTGGATCAAAGTTGAGTTCTTTATCCATTCATTTTAAGCATCTATGACTCCTATCCATATAAAATAATCTCTATAATTTTAGCCAACTGAGAATCGAAATCTAAATCATTAACATTTGATAACATACGTTCTCCACATTAAACAAGAACAGGGATCAAAAACTTTTATTAACTTCGAGTTGTCAAGATAACACTTAACACAAGATCAAACAGATTTGAAAAGCATACCCCGACTCTGTTTCATTTCATCTCGCATAAGGTAAACATCTTCAACTACACCATATGGAGAAAAGATCTGAGAACAGAAATATTGATCAATGTCTTAAAATATTGGAAGTGACCCACCAAATGATTATACTCCATGAAAAAGGAATAGGAAGATAAAGGCATACACACTTCCACAACCAAAAATTGACAATATACAACTAACTGGAAGTAAATTTCAAAGAGCTCGATAAACAAAAGTTCATAACTAATTTGATGGCTCAAAAACAAGAAAGGAAAAGAAGCAGCTTCCACAATACCAAAATCCAAAAAACAGGTAACATGTAATAGTAATATTGAGATAAAAAAGGTTAACTATACGGTTATGACATACTTCCTTGACTTCTTTTTCTGAAGCTTGTTTATTCAGTGAGCCAACAAACAATTTGTACTCAACTGCTCCTGCAGAAAATAAGTAATGACGTAATCAATGAAATGATAAAATAAAAATTTTAGCAAGCAGATAAATTCACCATTAGGCCAAGACTAAGAACAACGATCAAAAAGTCACCATACAATCATACATGATGTGTTCATTATAACATAATGAGAAGGAAATGCAACACACAGAAAATTGAAGGAACTAACTACATTTCCCCTTTGTGGGGAAGGTTGACAAAGCCATGTCTGATTTTTTTTTTTTAAGAAAAAACTGAACTTTCGTCTCAGAAGAATGAGACAATACAAAAAGATATACAGTACCACCAACTAAAATATTTCTCTACCCTGTAAACAATAAAAAAAAAATATACAAAAGGACATACAAAAAATCAGCCCAACAAAAGGGTGCCAAGCTAAAAGAACGGGCTCCAATCTAGCAAAATCAGACTTAATGAGTAGTTACAGAAGGCTCTGGACACCAAGACCCAGAAGAAGGCATGAAACCGAACAAGAGCCCAAACGTCCTCCCAAGATCTCTCAACCCCTCTAAAAATCCTGTTATTTCTCTCAGTCCACAAGTCCCATAGAACAGCTAAGAAACTGCCTCGTCCTTTAATTATCAGTCTTTAAGCTTTCATGCGTACTCACAAAAATAAAAGCTAGGTATTAGTGCTCAAAGCAATAGTTTCAGAAAACTTAGTTTATAGTTAAGTTCCACATCCTTAAGATTCTAGGATTATACTTCAATCATGCTCTGTCCAGATTGAAATTAATATTTTCTCCAACTCATTTTCAAAATTGAATTTCTCTTAGGTAACAACTGAACAGCTCTGTCCAGATTGAAATTAATATTTTCTCCAACTCATTTTCAAAATTGAATTTCTCTTAGGTAACAACTGAACATTAAAAAATAACAAAATTAAAATTACTGTCTCTACATTTTAATCCCCCCACCCCAGCACACAACAAAGAGAGGGAAAAAAAATGAAAACCTGCATAAAGAGATAGAAGACTGTCAATGTAAGTTTAGATTGAAAAATAAAAAAAGTCAATTACCAAGGCGCTCCCGCTCTCCATCAGCATATCTAACTTGAATTGGACCCGTTCCCTGTGAACATATTTAATGATATACAGTAGAATTTCACCCGATAAATAGATCAACTACATTTAGGGGAGGGGAGGGGGGGCAGGGAAAACTCACCCCAGGAAGGGTATGTTGATTGTGCAAATTCCTAATTGCTCTATCGGCTTCTTCTGAGGTTGTATATTTTACAAAACAACATCCTGCATGAGTAAAGGCTGTTCTGATTTGACTACGTTGGATCATAACTTGGTATTAATGGAGTTACATATATGTGTAAGCAGAAATGTATACATTTACGTCTAACTATAAACCCCAGACAAACAAAAAAATTGCAACACAGTCCCATGTAAAATTAATGCTGCATCCATATATTCTCCTTTCCATTTTTTTAAAAATAATAAGAAACCTGAGATTTGCATGCATCCATATATTATCATATCATTACAATCTACAGAAAGTCTAACTTTACAGTAACAATAATAAAATATACAGTGTCAGCTACAAAATCATTAGAAGGTAGAAGAAAGGGATACAAACACACTCACAGAAATGGAAAATGAGAAATTAATATATATGTATAGATGTTGGTCACAACCTGCCAACTACAAACACACGGGAAGATTTAGGTAAAGAACACTGAACACCACAAAACCCTCAACATCTATAAGGAACCACCTTCCAGAAAGTAAAACAAAGGATCCAAAGCCAGTTGCCCACTAAAGTCATAACAAACTGCATCCAAATAAGATAAGCGCACAAATTTTAATTCCATTCATTCATTAAAAACACGGCCAACCATAGAAAGAAACTTATCAGGCATCGGCATGGGGGCTATATTCCACACTAAATGTTCTCTGCAGGAAAAGATTTGAAGCACACAAACGCAACCATTCATTAACGATCTCATCGGGAACAGTAAAACTAATGGACGGGAAATGTCTAAATAATGGAAAAGCCAGTTATCAAGAATTTCTCATCATCAACCATTAGGAATTAGGTAGTATAATCACTAACGTGCACAATATGACTGCCTAAATAATCTTTGGGATTGCAATCATTGTCTTCATTCGTCAGCACCACCACAACAACCATCATTAGAATCATATCAGTCTTACATTAGCTAGAGAATATCTCGCTTTGAACAATCTTGGAAGAAAATATCATATCCCAGAACTAAAATTCTAATTTAAAAGGTTAAGCTAGTTATGATCAAACAATCTACTGTCCCACACATTCATGAAAATTTAATCACGTTCACTCACGGTATAAAACAACTTCCTGCAATTTAATCACATAAAGTACATTGATCAAGGACACCATGTAGCCATGAAATACATTAAGTAAAGCCATCAGAAACCATGTTCTCCACAACTGCATTACTCTACCTTATCAAAAAACCCTTATATAACAAAATTGCAAAAGGTTTAATAAATGATAATGACATTCCCATGCCTCCTACAATCTCATAAAAGCAGAGAACCTAAATTGGATGATACAATAACATCCAAAATGAGAGCAGGTAAACTTCCAAATGTGTAAATTCATGGGCTTGAGCAGGTACCCGTCAAACAAAAATATGGAAATCTACTCAGCATGGAATATCCAAAACTAAAGTTGCCTCTTAGCATGCCAACGCAATAAAATTTGATAAGAGTATATTTGAAGGAGATATTCTCTGAAACTCAACATTGTTGCATTGAAAGTCACATCATTTTGCTAAAATCAATTCTGGACTAAGGATTCACTAGTTATCCTCTTTTTACAGACCGAGGAGAAATTTTTTGTAACTCCCAAGGTCTAGGCCCTTTGTATACTACTATTTTATTCTTTCAATGGAATTTCTTATTTCAAAACAGAAAAAAAAATAAAAAATGAGAAGGGAGGATTTATCCTTCCACAATGCAACATTTGGACAAAGTAGTGTTGATGATAATAATTGAGACACTTCTATGGATCAGAAAAAAAAAACGCACAATCCCACATAACAACCAACAAAGACAAAGGATCTCTTGGCTGAGCTGAAGCCAAGATTTCAAACACCAGGAGATAAACATCAGGGCTGAACTGTAAACTGAACTCACAAGTTCATGAATTTGAAAACACGGTAAACTAAATAAATTAACCAAGAACAAAAACCTCCTTGAACAAACAACAACTCATACACAAGCAACTAGTTCCAGATCTATTTGTTCTGCTTTCATACTACTAAACATAGGTACAACAGATAATTAAAAAACATCAACAGAAAAAGGGATGAGTTTCACATGGTCAAAACAGCAAAGTTTTGCGTTGCAGCAGTACTCCCAAAGAGTCTGGCTTGAAACATAAAATAATTGGAAAACGGAACATCTGTTTTAGCATTATAATAATATGCTACATAATCACATCCATCATCAAATATGATAGGGCTTCTTTCATTTTCATGGATAAAGAAAAGACATGATCTGGTAAACAAACCAATCCATGTGCTCCATACTACAATAGACTTAACCTATTCAGAGAAATAGATAAGTAGCCTGAAAATCCTTGATACTCATCCATTCATTCCATGAATGGTCATAAATGTAAGCTATCAGTTACCAACTGTCCAACAATACATTCAACTCACAAAATTCATTACATAACTAAATCCACTAGGAGTGGATTAACAATACATTCAACTCACAAAATTCAATAACAATTCAAAGTTTGAAACCAAATCGTTTAAAAGAACCACATTCACCACAATAAGCATTCAAATCTTCCAAATTTACAATATGTTAACAGAAAATTTTTATTAAAAAACGTGTATTTTCTAAATTAACAATTCTTTACATTTGTTCCACTATTAAACATCCTGACACAAAAAAGCTAAACTGCTGGCAGCAGACACTCCCATTACAAAAAGAAAAAAGATAACTTTTTGGGTAATATCCTTCTTTGCTGCAGCTAGTCAGCCACTATCACAAGGCACGGTCTTTTGTGCTCCACTGCCATACAAAACTTGATATTATAGCAGGTTTACATGCCTTGTCTTCTTCTTGTTTGACATGATGGACAAAAAGATAGGATTGCAACGAAAACCAACAAGCACCAAACTTGTTGCAAAAACAAACTGAGACGAGCTCACGATTTCTTCGAGCCTCTCAAAACCTGAAATAACATGCGTATGAACCAAAAGTGATTCATACAAAGTAGAAGTTATGCTTACCTTGTTGCTGGCCTGTTCTCTTATCCTTTATCAAAGCTACTTCAATCACATTTCCATGTTCTTCAAACAATGGGCGAATCTGGTGTCAAATAAGCAAATTTTTAGAAAAGAAACCTATTTTTATGAAGAAGAATCAAAGTACAACCAAATGAAGGACAATCACAAAAAGGACTTGGTCACATCACATGAACCCAAAACGAACTAAAACATTTTTCCAAGAACCCTTAATACTATCTCAAATCCTCCCATTTCTCTCAAACCATACATCCCAAGAAGGATAGCACAAAACCTAGCTTTCCACAAAAGATGTTTGTCCAGAAACGAAAGGTGTAAGACAACTTCCTCCATCATAACATAACATCTTTGAGGAGGAACAATCAAATGTCTAGAAGAATTTCTCCCACAACCAGGCAAACAAAATGATACGGCCAAATGCTTCTTTGCTTGCTTACAAAGAACCCACCACCATGATCCAAGCAGTATCATGGGCAATGATTGATCACTGAAAGAAATCAGCAGTATCAAGCCTCCCAAGGGCAATGATACAAAAAATAACACCTTCCTCAAGATGTTAACCTTCCAAAGCTATGTGGTGAAAGGAGAAGAAGACAAGAAAGAAAAACAAGCGAAAATGTAGAACTTACAAGAGAGCGAAAAAGTTCGAGAGATCTAATACGACTATTCTTCACTTCAAGTCTAAATCAAACCCTTTGAATGACAAATGGAAGGGAGGAAAGCTCAAGCATTTGTTAGTCAAACAGAGCCCTTCTAAAATGGAATTTATGAGATACAAACCCTCTTCAAAAGTACATGAAAGATGAATGGAAAAACTTTTAAATAGAAAAAGATTGAAGAGAATAGGCAAAACATTAATAATTTGATGACAGTCCCCCTCTCGTGCAACTCACCAAACACCTTGAGAGAATCCAATAAGATAACATAACATCCCAAATATACTTTAATAAGGCCATCAAATAACCATCAAGGTCTGAGAGCTTTAGAACCCTAAAAATAAAACAACACTTTCATAATCTCTTCCAATGTGAAAGGGCACTCTAGAGCTTCCTATTCCTAATATAAATGGGCTACCAATCAAGGCCATCAACATCACAGAAATTTTGGGGAGCCACAGAAAGGGAGAAAAGTTGAACAAGAGGATGTCCCTATATATGTTTCTCTCACATCGACACCATCCTCCATGACAAGAGAATCAATTATGTTTCTCTCTTCTTAAAATTGGCAATCTAGTGTATAAAAAATGGCATTGTGAGAATTACCCTATTGAGCCCACTTGACTCGAATCTTCTACCTCTCCAACTCAAATCCTCCCAATTCGCAAACAATGCATAATTTTGTGCTAATTAAGGTGCACATACCCATAGACAATAAATTTTCAATTTCTTAATTAAGAATCATGCTAAATCCTTCGTGAATTTAAAACTGTCCAAAAGCTACCCACTCGCTCACTGGGGGAGTTTCACCTTAAAGGGAGAATCACATAGCTGTATGCTTTCAAATCCAAATGAATAACAGCCTGCCTAGCTAAGCCAATTGATACTAATGGAACGATTATGCAAGACAACTCTATGAAGTAACATTAACCCATCCCTTCAAAGATGTTACCAAACCTCTCAACAATAAAAATCTATCCAACCTACAATATGCCACATCAGAGTTAAGACTTAACCAAGTGAGGATCCAAAAGGCCACAATATTTTATAACTTATAAGATTTTGAGTTCTATCATGAACCTAAAAAGCCTTATTCAGATTGATTGCTTAGTTGGAAACCTATTTAATGAATACTTAAGGCTAACCTCTTCTTCTGTTGCTGTCCTTGGAACAGATCCAACAAACAGCTTGGCAAAATTGCTTCCATCAGGGTGATCTGAAGATAGAAAATCATGATATTAGCAAGATGCAAAATAGCGAAGATGCAGTGTAAAAGATATGAGAACTACGATAAGAATAGATTGTTTATAGAGAGATCAAGAAAATGTGTTATATGGAAATTGGTGCCCGTGATGCATGCTAAGAAGATTGGAGTTTATGGCTGGCAGCAATCATTTGGGTTCAAATCATCAGGGGCTTTTCTTGGGAGATTATGGCTGGAGAGGAATAATAGGGTCTTCAATGCCTAACCCCTTCCTTTTGAGATCTTTTTTTTTATAAGAGTTGTTGTTCTAGCCCTAGTAAATGTTCTATTCTACTCCCCCTTCAATAGTTACAGTGTGAACAATCTTGCCTCTAATCGGAAGGCGTTCTTGTAACGTGACCCTGTGACCTTTTGTACATTTCATATCATCAATGAAATACTGCTAGATTTTAACAACCCAACAAAATCTTGTCTCTTCTTCCACAGTAAACATTTTATTTTATGTGATTCGCATAAAAATATTGAGTAATTGTGTGACTGGGCGTGAAATATATCGGTAGAATTCACCAAGAAAAAGACCCCACAAACAGAACTACTCGATAACGGGATAATTAGAGGCAAACAATGTTTTAGAGTTCCATAGAACAGAGCTATGCACAAGAAGCATAAAGAAGCAATAAAGAGTGCAAGCAAAGATACTTGGAAATTGGAATTAATCCGCAAAATCTTTACCTGGAGAACTTCCACGGGCGGAGAAGGGATAGCCTCGTTTCTGACCTGCAACAGGTGGGGGCTGGAAGTTGGAGCCAAAGGCAGCGGCAGAGCCGGGGATTGGACGGAAACCCCCGGCAGGAGCTCCCATTGGGCGAAAACCGGCGGGAGCGGGAGCGGGAGGGGGAGTGGAGTAGCGGGGTGGGCTGTCGAAGGGGCGACGGTGGGGTCCGGGAAGGGGAGTACGGCGAGTGTCGTGATGGTTGAGGGGGGAGTCGGAGAAGCGAGAAGGAGGCCCGGAGTGGCGGTCGGGGCCGGAGCCATGGCCATAGCGGTCTCCTCTGTGTCTATCCAGCTTGGAGAAGTGAGGAATCGAAGCCGAATTTATGGAGTGGTGTTCGTGTTCGTGTTCGGGACAGTGACTGTGTAAAGTGTAAAGAAGTGAGGGAAATTCCAAAATCCAACCACTCGTACTTCCGGGGAGGAGAAGGCGGAGTCAGACTCGGGAGGAGAGGAGCAAGAGGAATCCCGCGCTGTCAGAGAAACGAGGGAACCAAAAATTATTTTTAATATTTCTTTATTATTATTATTAATATAATGCCCCCGTTGCAGAGATGTAACTGGGCCGTTTGAGCAGCCCGTCGTTCTTATAAGACACGTGGCCCATTATCGGCTGGGAAATTTAACACTGAACCTCATTTCAATAAAGGGACAACATAAACGGCAAAATAGGCTTAACGTTGATTAATTGTAAGTTTGAGCCCATCCTCCATATTGTTTTAATCAAGAATTGTAAGTTTGATCCCATCCTCCATATTGTATTAAAAAGTAAATAGTACATTTTAAAAAACGGTCAGGATACGATATTATTATAATCGCTAACAAATAATTATTGTTCAATTTTCTAATTTAATTTGGATAGATATACCTTAGAAATAAAATGGCCAAAATTATTGTACAAGTCTCTTCCTTTTTTTTTACAAATATTGCAATGACCCGATTTTTTTTTTATTTAGATCGTCTAGGAACATTATTAAAACAAAATACAATACAATTTCACAATATAACTTTATAAAATTAAATTTAAAAAAAAATTTATTCAGGTAAAATGTTTACATAAAACACAATATTAAAATAAATAATTCTTAATACCAAAAAAAAAACTAAAATTAATGCAGAAGCAAAAATCCATGACACGGCCCACATATATCTTCGTCATTCACTTTGTATGTCTTTGTTCTTCTCTAAAGGGTAAATATAAAAATACTTAGTAAATATTTGTTAATCAAAATATTTGTCTGTTTCTTTTCCTTTTTGGCCAATATGGACAACTGATTCTTCATAATTAATACCAACTTTATTTTAGTACATAAGCAGTAATTGTTACCTAATCAGCAGAGCCAAATCTCGCTCGAACAACGCCTCTTTCTCAATCTTCTTTAAAATGAAGGTAATTGCCACAAAATAAAAAAAAAACCTTCTAAAAAGTCGTTTTTTGCACCACTTTTCACCTCGTTTACCTTCTAGTTGAGCCAACATCCCTACAAGAGAAAATCAAATCATTATGGAACCAAAAAAAAATTAAAATAAAAAATTACCGTATATGTCCCTGTTTTCAAAATTACAAAAAACATCCTTCTAAAAATTCACTTTGTCGCACACTTTTCGCTCCATTTACCTTCTAGTCGAGCCAATATCTTTACAAGAGAAAATCAAAGGATTATCGAACCAACAAAAAAAACCATAAAAAATTACCGATTATGCCCTGCTTTCAAAATTAAAAAAATACCCTTATAAAAAATCGTTTTTCACCAACTTTTCGCTCCGTAAAATTCTTCAAACATTACCGTTTATACCCCTATTTTTTAAAAATTGCAAAAATACCCTTATAAAAAGTTGTTTTTCACGCAACTTTTCGCTCCATCTACCTTCTAGTTGAGCCAACATCTTTACAAGAGAAAATCAAATGATTCTTGAACAAAAAAATGTTTCCTAAAAAATTATGGTTCAAGCCCCTGTTTTCAAAATTAAAAAACATCGTTCTAAAAAGTAGTCTTTCGCGCCAATTTTCGTTTCGTTTACCTTCTAGTTGACCCAACATCCTTACAAGAGAAAATCAAAGGAGTCTGGAACCAAAAAATATTCATAAAATTACTGTTTAAGACCCTACTTTCAAAATTACAAAAATAACCTTCTAAAAATTCATTTTTTGCACCACTTTTCGCCTTGTTTACCTTCTAGTTGAGACAACATCTTTACAATAGAAAAACAAATGATTCTTGAACCAAAAAAATATCCAAAAATTACTGTTCACACGCCCTATTTTTAAATTACCAAAATACCCTTCCAAAAAGTCGTTTTTCGAGTCACCGTTCACATCTTTTACCTTCTAGTTGAGCCAACATACAAGAAAAAATCAAATGATTTTGGACCAAAAAAAATTTCAAAAATTACCGTTTACGCCCCTGTTTTCAAAATTACAAAAATACCCTTCTAAAAAGTTGTTTTTCGCACTACTTTTCGTACCGTTTACATTCTAGTTGAGTCAACATTCTTACACGGGAGAATTAAATGATTTTGGAACAAAAAAAAAGTTCTTCAAAAATTACTGTTTATGCCGCTATTTTTAAAATTACAAAAATGCCCTTCTAAAAAGTTGTTTTTCACACAACTTTCCGCTCCATTTACCTCTTAGTTGAGCCAACATCTCTCAATGATTTTGGAACTAAAAAAATTTTTCCAAAAAATTACCGTTCAAGCCCCTATTTTTCAAAATTGCCAAAATACCCTTCTAAAAAGTTGTTTTTCACGCCACTTTTCGTTCTGCTTACCTTCTAGTTGAGCTAACATCCATATAAGAGAAAATCAAAGGATTCTGGAACCAAAAAAAATTCATAGAAAATTACATTTTACGACCCTGTTTTCAAAATTATAAAAATACCCTTCTAAAAATTAATTCTTTGCGCCACTTTTCACCTCGTTTGCCTTCTAGTTGAGCAACATCCTTCTAAAAGTCGTTTTTCGCGCTACTTTTCTCTCTGTTTATCTTCTAATTGAGCCATCCTCCTTTCAAGACAAAATAAAATGATTCTAGAACCAAAACTAAATTTCTTAAAAAATTACCATTTGCGCCACAATTTTCAAAATTACAAAAATACCCTTCTAAAAAGTTGCTTTCACGCTACTTTTCGCACCGTTTACCTTCTAGTTGAGCCAACATCCTTACACGGGAAAATCAAATAATTATGGAATAAAACAAATTTTCTTAAAAATTATCGTTTACGCCGTTTTAAAAATTACAAAAATATGCTTCTAAAAAGTTGTTTTCACGCATCTTTTCGCTCTGTTTACCTTCTAGTTGAGACAACATCCTTACAGGAGAAAATCAAATGATTATGGAACCAAAAAATAATTTTTGAAAACAGGGGCGTGAACGATAATTTTTCAGGAATTTTATTTTGGTTCAAGAATCATTTGTTTCTCTGGTAAGGATGTTGGCTCAACCTGAAGGTAAACAAGGTGAAAAGTATCGCAAAAAACGACTTTTTAGAAGCCTATTTTTGTAATTTGAAAACAGAGGCGTAAACAGTAATTTTTGAAGATGTTATTTGTTCTAGAGTCATTCGAGTATGTAAGGATGTTGGCTCAACTAGAAGGTAAATGAAGTGAAAACTGGCGCGAAAAACGAATTTTTGGAAGGGTATTGGTGTACATTTGAAAACAGTGAAGTAAACGATAATTTCGATAATTTTTTTTGTTCCAGAATCCTTTGATTTCATCTTGTAAGGATGTTGGCTCAACTAGAAGGTAAATGGAGCGAAAAGTGACGTGAAAAAACAACGTTTTATAAGGGTATTTTTGTAATTTAAAAAACACGGGCTAAACGATAATTTTTTATGATTTTTTTTTTCAGAATCTTTTGATTTTCTCTTGTGAGGATGTTGTCTCAACGGAGCGAAAAATTATGTGAAAAAGACTTTTTAGAAGGGTATTTTTGTAATTTTTAAAACAGATGCATAAACAATAACTTTTTAGGAATTTTTTTTGGTTTCAGAATCATGTTATTTTCTCATTTAAGGATGTTGGCTCAACTAGAAGGTAAACAGAGTGAAAACTTGCGTGAAACACGACTTTTTAGAACGGGGAGTGAACGACAATTTTTTAGGATTTTTTTTGGTTCCATGATCATTTGATTTTATCTTGTTAGGATGTTGGCTTAACTATGCTGTAAATGAGCAAAAAGTTGCGCTAAAAACGACTTTTTAGAAGGGTATTTTTGTAATTTTGAAAACAGGGGCGTAAATGTTAATTTTTGAAGAATTTTATTTATTTTTTTGTTCCAAAATCATTTGCCTTGTAAGGATTTTAGTCAACTAGAAGGTAAATGAAACAAAAGGTGGCGCGAAAAATGATTTTTTAGAAGGATATTTTTGTAATTTTGAAAATAGGGGCGTGAACGGTAATTTTTTAGGAAATTGTTTTTTGATTCCAAAATCATTTGATTTTCTCTTGTATGGACGTTGACTCAACTAGAAGATAAATAGAGCGAAAAGATATTTTTGTAATTTGGAAAACAGGGCGTGAAAAGTACTTTTTTAGGAAATTTCTTTTGGTTTAAGAATCATTTATTTTTCTCTATAATAATTTTGGCTCAATTAGAAGGTAAACGAGGCGAAAAGTACCTCGAAAAATGACTTTTTTAGAAGGCTAATTTTGTAATTTTGAAAACGGGGCCATAAACAGTAAATTTTAAAGAAATTTTTTATGGTTCCAAAATCATTTGATTTTCTCTTGTGAGGATGTTGGCTCAACTAGAAGGTAATCAGAGTGAAAAGTGGAGCTAAAAACGACCTTTTAGATGCGTATTTTTTAATTTTGAAAAGAGGGATGTGAACGGTAATTTTTAAGATTTTTTTTTGTTCCATAAACATTTGATTTTATCTTGTTAGAACGTTGACATAACTAGATTGTAAATGGAGTGAAAAGTGGCGTTAAAAATGACTCTTTAGAATGGTATTTTTGTAATTTTGAAAACAGGGATGTAGACGGTAACTTTTTATGATTTTTTTTTTGTAGACTCCTTTGATAAGAATTTTGGCTCTACTAGAAGGTAAATGGAGCAAAAAGTGGCATGAAAATGACTTTTTAAAGGGTATTTTGGCAATTTTGAAAATAACGGCATGAATGGTAATTTTTTAGGAATTTTTTTTGGGTTCCTGAATCATTTTATTTTCTCTGGTAAGGATGTTGGCTCAATTAGAAGGTAAAATAAGCGAAAAGTTGCGTAAAAAACAACATTTTAGAAGGGTATTTTGATAATTTTGAAAATAGGGGAGTAAACGGTAATTTTTGAAGAAATGTTTTTTTGGTGCCAGAAACATTTGATTTTCTCTAGTTAAGATGTTGAATCAATTTGAAGGTAAACGAAGCGAAAAGTGGCGCGAACAACGAATTTTTAGAAGGGTATTTTTGTAATTTTGAAAATAATGGTGTAAACGGTAACTTTTGATGATTTTTTTTTGTTCTAGAATTCTTTGATTTTCTTTTGTAAGGGTGTTGGCTCAACTAGAAGGTAAACATAGTGAAAAGTTGCGTGAGAAACAACTTTTAAACAACTTTTTAGAAGGATATTTTGGTAATTTTAAAAATAGGGATGTAAATGATAATTTTTTAAGAAATTTTTTTTGGTTCTAGAATTATTTTATTTTCTCTTATAAGTATGTTGGCTCAACTAGAAGGTAAACCGAACGAAAAGTGGTGCGAAAAACGATTTTTTGGAAGGGTAATTTTGTAATTTTGAAAATAAGGGCGTAAATCGTAATTTTTTATGATTTTTTTTTTTTAGAATCATTTAATTTTTTCTTGTAAGGATATTGACTCAACTAGAACGTAAACGGGTACGAAAAAACGAATTATTATATTTTACGTAGTTTCCAATCCGTACACCCTTACAATTACGACACGTGGCATGTGGGGATCAGCCTCGAATGATGTATTCATTCAAATACTAATTTTTATTTAATAAGACTAAAAAAAATGGTCAACATCCATTCAAACGTTTGTAATAAACGCATTTCAATAAAGACAAAACATCTCTATTTTCCTAAATTGTTTGACTTCAAAGTTGAAACTCCTTAGCCTTAAAGTTGAAACTCTTCTCCACTCGAAAACGTAGAAAATAAGGAGAACGGTTCGACCGTTAGAATCGCCGGAACTCTCACTGCCGGATTCTGGAATCTACTCCGGCATCGTCTTCAAAATCGACATTGTTGCAGAAACGGAAAATTTTGGAGATGAAAAACGAATCTCAAGAGTTGCAGAACTGCTCTCATGTTTACTGTCTCGCGCGTTCTTCTTTCTTTCATTTATTGTTCCATCACTCAATCTTTCTTCTCGCTCTCTTGGCTACATATACTTCCAATGGAGCACTTCTCTTCACTCATCCTCTTCTGTTTCTTCATTCTCATCCCTTTCCCTTGGATCGTCCCTGCGAGCGCGAAACCGTTGCTAATGCTTCTTGTTATCTTGTAAGAATCCTTCTGACTTCTTCCATTTCGGATTCTGTCGCTAACTCGTGGCAATGGCTTTATTGGGCCCTGTGACTCACGGTCAGGTTTGTATTCCAATCACTTTCCAACTATTTCAATTCCTCACTATTTTAATGTGAAATAAGTTAATCGCTGGTGCTAACTTTCTGATATTGTGGTTTTTCTTAAAATTTTGTTGCGCCAGCTCCATTACCAGTTAATGACAATTCATTATGAATGGAAAATAACTGAGCCTTTATCCATTGGAGTAGCTCTATTCAAAAACTAAACTAATGTTGTTACGATTTATATCGGTTTTGTCACTTGATGGTTGCAGGTTTCTTTTCTCATCGGACTTGTACTCATTCTCTTTGCATGGATTTATTCAGAGTACTTGGTGTTTAGAAAGAGGTCTATCTCTTCCAAACTGTAAGTTGAACGATTCTTTTAACTATAAATTTTTGTTGCACTCGCTTGTGTTCCTTAATGGATATGCTTATGTAATGTCTTGAATGGGGCTTGGATTTTGAATTCTCTAAAGAGCAGTTAAAATCTTGGACACCAAACTGTATGTATTTCTTAAAAACATGTACATATTTATGTATTAATTATTATTTTATATATAAGAAACAATATTAACAAAACAAGGAACACATATAGTTTGTTAGAAAGTGTGCTTTTAGTAATGTGAGTTGGGTGTAGTGTAGATGTGAGGATATTTTTGTAGAAAAGTTATTAATTTTTTAACATCGTCCATACTGAAGCTGCATTCTTTTTTAGAAGGCACTCTGATGTTGGCTTAGCCGAGGTAGAAAGTCATACTTCAAAGGAAGATGATAAAGCAGTTTTATTAGAAGGAGGAGCTATCAAGTCTATTTCCTCCGGAACTCGAATTCCACCTACCGTCTCTACTATTCTCAGGTTTGCAAAAGAAAGTGTTGATTTCTTCCAATGTTAGCTGCTGATTCTGTAGGTTTTCTTATATTTGTTTGCTTGTTTATTGTCTGCTAGATTCATTGTGCTGGAAGAGTCATTCTTGATAGAAAATCGAATGTTACTCAGAGCAGCGTAAGTGAACCCTTGGATAGAATTTAAGCTGACTATTATGTGATAAATGTTGAGTTTTATTTTTCTATGAATATAATTCTCTCTTTCTTACTTACAGATCTGAATTTGGTCTTTTTTTGACGTACTTCTACATTTGTGACCGTACTGATATATTCGGAACGTCAAAGAAGGTGTCTTAAATTCAAGAACTCTTTTCTACCAATTTCTTTCAGTAATTTAACCTTTTGTTTTTTTTTGGTAAGACATGCCTGTAACCCACATTAGGAGTCATGAAATATGGAGATACTTTGATAGACGTGTTAATAAGAAGTTGCTAGTCCCAGTATGATAATATATCTCAATTCTCAACAATTTTCCAAGATTTATCCAACGTGTTTGTCAAATTGGAAAACGAACTATCTTAACCATCTAGACATGTTCTTATTACATTTGTACTTTTACAACATTTATAATCATTGTTTTTTTTTTAAATTGATTTCGTTTTTACTCTTAAGGCTCAAGAGCGAAAATCGTAATTTATGTGAAGTCAGTGCCGTTGACATACACCAGTCATATTTGATTATTGTCCCTTATCTAATACCTCTTTTTCATGGTCAACTTTTGCAGAGTTACAGTCGAGATCTTTTCTTCTTCCTCTACTTCCTTCTCATCATAGTTTCAGCAATGGCAACGTTCAAGATACATCACGATAAATCGCCATTTTCAGTGAAACCCATACTCTACTTGAATAGGCATCAAACTGAGGAGTGGAAAGGATGGATGCAGGTCAGTTACTCGTTCACATTATTATTATTAATATTCTGAAATCTGTTTTCAACAAACCTGCATTAATTCAACATGCAGTAGTTCTTGAAATACCATGTTCTTGTAAGTACTATATGTTAGTGGCTCATAACACCCACCAGTAGATATGAATTTAATGAAGCATGATCCCTAGTAACGTTTTGTTTTAATTTCATCTCAAATCTTGCAAGTCATAATGTAAAATTTCTAACCGAGTTACAATTACAAATACTAACTTCATAAAGGTTTTGGTTGCAAGCTTTTAAGCATTACTTCACTGTATGTTCACCCGACATTTATAAATGTAGCCTTATAGCTTTTTGTTGTTCTTGTATAGGTGTTGTTTTTGATGTACCATTACTTTGCTGCAAGAGAAATTTACAATGTGGGTCGTGTATGTGTTGCCGCATATGTGTGGATGACTGGATTCGGGAATTTTTCATATTACTATGTCCGGAAAGACTTTAGCCTTTCGAGATTTGCTCAGGTATGATCTCCTTCAATTTCTTGCTCTTATTTTTTGAATAAGAAGTTATTAGATCCAAATTATTATTTCATTGACCTTTTACACTTAATGCTGAGCAGATGATGTGGCGGCTTAATTTCTTGGTGTTAATGTGTTGCATTGTCCTTGACAATAGTTACATGTTGTACTACATCTGCCCCATGCACACATTTTTTTCTCTTACGGTATACGGTGTTGTTGGTATTCTAAACAAGTACAATGAGATTGGAACCGTCATTGCTGTGAAATTTTTGGCTTGCTTCTTGGTCGTAATCCTAGTATGGGAAATACCCGGAGTTTTTGAAGTGCTTTGGGAACCATTTACCTTCATTATAGGTAGCTCTAGATCTATTTTACTTTTACAGGATAGAGGATTTTCCAACCAATCTAAAATTTCAATAATTGCAGGTTATAAAGATCCAAATCGTTTAAAGGAACATTTACCTCTTCTACATGAGTGGCACTTCCGCTCAGGACTTGATCGCTATATTTGGATATTAGGAATGGTGTATGCTTACTATTATCCAACTGTAAGTTTAATATGCTCTCGTACTATCTTCACGTTTTTCCCTACCTGAAAGTTTTTAGGTCATTTCATTCCCTTGTAGTGCTTCCTTGATTGATCCGATTCAAATTGGGAACCATTATTGCATTCCCCCATTAATTAAAAGATTCTTTATAATGGAATGATTTTGATAGGTTGAGAAGTGGATTGAAAAGTTAGACGAAGCAAAACTGAAGCGCAGAATATTGATCAAAACGACAATTGTTGTGACAGCCTCAACGGTAGAACGTTATTTTCTTTAATATTTAGCATAATCATTTATTGGTTTTCTTTTTTTCTAATTCATGAGGTATCGTGACTTTTTAGGCCGCATATCTATGGTTTGAGTACATATTCAAATTGGATAGTATTACTTACAACAAATACCATCCTTACACTTCCTGGATCCCCATCACGTATGTGGACATTTTCTTATATTGGAGCTTGAAATAGAAAATCTATGTGTGCTACTTAAGCACTGTTTTGTTCATGTGGAGCAGGGCCTACATATGTGTACGAAATGTCACTCAGAGTACCCGTAGCTATAGTTTGACCCTTTTTGGGTAAGTCTTCTTGTTTACTATTATTTATTTATTATTATTATTTTTAAACTCATCTACTGCTCTCTTTTATCATATAATTTAACTTTTAATTGCTTTAGTGAGCGGAATTGGGGATGAGGTTAGGGGCCAGGGCAGGGTTCAACTACTGTTAAAGAATTTTATTATTTTACTATTTTTTTGGAAAAAGGGACGCCGAATACAAAATTCACTTCAAACACATATTCTATTAATTATAACTCAATATTTGCTGAAGGACTGTTGGGTTGAAAATGGTGAATGCCAATTTTTAACTCAATTACATTAAATCGCTCTGTGGCTTTCTCTTGAGATTGTTATTGTTGTTTCCCCCAGTTGGATTGGAAAGATTTCGTTGGACACGTACATCTCACAGTTCCACATTTGGTTAAGGTATGAACTTCCTTTTACAGCTGGTTCTTTGTTTTATGAGTTGGTGTATGTTAGATTAGCAGTACGTTTTCTATATCCGACAAGTTTTGGAGGCAAATGTGCGTATTATTATGTGCAGTCACATTATAGCCTAAGTAGAGAAATCAATATATTAACAATTATACGCTAAAGCATATATGTGCTAACATGTCCTAGCCGTGCTTGCAACTCTGATAATGGACTCTAATCTAACTTCTTTCTTCCAGATCAAATGCTCCAGATGCCCAGCCGAAGTTTTTGCTTACTATCATCCCAGATTATCCTTTATTGAACTTCATGCTTACAACTGCCATACTTATGGCTGTAAGTATTAGTTATTTACTTCTACGTCTTGAATATGTTATTTTGAGTGCGCTAAATTATGATCCTGTGTTTGCTTTCCTGCAGACTTCTTACAGGCTCTCTGAACTGACAAATACATTGAAAATGGCTTTTGTACCTAACAAGGACAATAAGCGCATTATGTATAACATGATTACCGCAGCTGCAATCTCGGGCATCTTATACTCCTTGTCGTTTGTATTCCTTAGGGTTCCACCGACTTTGGTAAAGTTCCCCCTTCTAGTTCCTTGGTTTCTTAAATATTGTTCCGTACTTTTTCTTCATCAAACAATAGGCTTAAAACTTAAAAGTCACTGCTCTGAAAAGAATAAGAGAAAGATTCTCAATTGTGTATCAGGAGGAAATTTGGGGCATGGGAGACTCAAATTTTACTCCACATCATTTGTTAGTGTCTGAATTTGAATGTCTTTAAACATTACTACAAATACCCACTATGTGATCAAATTACCTTATAGTTAATAAGCCGAAATCTAAATTCCACTATTTTACACCATGTGTTATGGTCATTTTCTTGGTCGTCACGGTTTGCCATGTTGCCACCGCAGGTTTGAGAATTGAAGAAAAGAGGGATTGTACAGAAGGAGACTGATGCGTTACAATTTTCTGTGGAAGACACGGGGGCGCATTCGATCCCAAAAGAGAGTATACTGAATGAAGCACAAAATATATCATATAGGTTCATCCACTGTGTTCTTGGTGGGTTATTAAATGAAATAAAGTAATGTTGCCGCCATTTCAGGGCGTATTTATCGATAGTTTCAGGCGAGGATCTTGTATTACATTGAATTTATTTGGTTCTCAACCAAATTAGTCACTTTTTAATAACAATCGACCTTTTGAAGCTTGTTCTAATTTACTTTCAATAAAGCTTTAATCTCATATTAAATAAAATATATGATGCAAGTCCTGCTTGATTAGTAGTGCTTATTCATTTGATCATATGGTGCACATTAATTATTTGGTGATTAGTGTAGTGGGATGATTCATAGGTAGGATTTAGCGATGCGGCCACTGGCTCCCTTTGGATAGAAACCCCCAGGAGAGCGCTCATTGCCCGTAGCATACACAATTCTTAGAATCTCCTGAGGGGTTCTTGCATATGAGACTGAGTATTGATCTCCAGCCAGCACGTTGCCTGTAATGTTACCCTCAGCACCCTCCTCTTTGGGTACCACGATGCCTTCATCTTTTACACCTGCACCTCCCAGCCTATTCCGCAGGTTTGAAATCAGCTGCGTGAACTCTCCCACTGTTGTGGAATCCTTAACAGTCGTTTGTACATATTATTTATGGTGAATTCACGATTTGTAATAATCATGCTTAAACTCGACTAGCTTTGAATTTCAGGGAATTAGAGTACCCTCTTGGCGGTAGGGGATTCAAGTTTTGGATTTGCTCCAACGTAAGGAACCAAGTATGATGCTAGAAGGTAATTCAAGCTATTAGCATAAGGGTCAAAAGGTGGGATCAAGCGACGCCCAAAAGCGCTATCCATCACTTTGGCAAATGACTTAGAACTCAAGTCCAGCAATGGCCTTGGAAATCTCTTCACCGTGTTTTTAATAGCCCTGATACCATGTTAAAGATGATCAAATCATCAATGAACTCAAAAGCTTAAGTAATCAAAGATAGAAAAGTATTTCAAGTGGCCACTTTCCTGGCAGGCGAATTGGAGTACGATATCCTTGACGAAAGGGGTCAATTTGGCGATTTTAGCACCAATAGGGGGTGGGCCTCCCATGGTTAGATTTGGAGCTACCTTGTCCAAGCCATATCCGAGAGAGCCGAATAAGAAGAATTCAGCTTCAAGATACTCCAAATTGAGTGGGAACTCTAAGAGATCAACATCGGTTGGCGTTGGCGGGATGGGGATACAATGAGTTGGCGGAAGGAGGAGGATGATCAAGAAGCTCACAGCGGCGGCAGTAATGCCATCTTCTGCCATTATTGTTTGGTATTTGAACTTTTAACTGCACCTATGTCCATATATATACACAAGACTAGTGGTTGGAGTTGGTCCATATATATGGGAACTGAGGTAAAGTTTTCGGTGCTTCGAGAATATGGATACTCTTTTCATTCACCGTTTACTACGTCAACATCTACTAAAAGTGATGTCTTGTTCACAAAATATATATAGAGGGAAAGTTTTTGATGCTACGAGAGCATGGATACTCTTTTCATGAACTGTTTGCCACATCAGCACCTACTAAAAGTAAGATGTAGTTCACAAAATATACGTAGAGGGAAAGTTTTTTGTGCTACGAGAGTATGAATACTCTTTTCATTCACTGTTTGCCACGTCACCATCTACTAAAAGTGATGTGTTCTTACTCATAATCTCATCGTCTCCTATCTTTTTTTTTTGTTAATTTAATTTTATTGACAACTATAAGTTTAGAGTTTAGGATTCAAGTAAATAATTTACGGTTTAAAATTTGTAATTTTTTTTATAGTATAATATGTAGGAGGAAAGTTGACGACTTTTAGTTGGCTCAAGTTGGTGGGTCTAAAATTTTCGATTGCGTATCAGCGGAGAGATTTAGATTTTATTTTGATTCCTTTTTCATCCTATTTTATTTTAAAAATTCTGAATTCCCTATTTTTTGCCTTCCATTTGTGTTAGGGAGGTCCGGATCTTTTTCATCTTATTCTTATTGTTTTTTGAGTTCAACTATTGGAAGGTTGAAAACTGAATTATCTAATTTTGTGATGGGTATAAGTGTCTCGGTTGAGAGAATTGAATTTACAGCTTAATTGGTTTAAATATTAAACACGGTTCGTTGAAAACTGTAATATTGTAAAAAAGAATACATTTACTTCTTAATTTATGACAATTAATAATTAATGATCGATTTATTGATAGTTGACTTTTAGCTGCTTTACGAAATGCATTAAACAAATTAGGCTTGGCTTTCTTATCCTAAATTAATTTCTTTTTCTTTATCTTCATAATTTGTCCAAAACCTCTATTATTTTCTTATTTTCTTTACTTTTTTCTGCTTTTTAATTTTTTGTTTTTGGTTTTTCTCTACTGTTCTTTTAATTTTGGTTATTTCAAAAGCTCAAAATTATTTTTTATCCATAAATCATAATTTCCTTGGGGCTTTGTTATTGTTTGTTTTTGTTGGTTTTTTTTTCTCCTTTTGTTTTTTGTTCTTTTAATTCCGGCTATTATAAAAAATTTGAAATTCTTTCCTACCCATAAATGAGAATTGGGAAACAAATTAACTCTATCTCTTCAAAAACTCAAAAGAAAATTTTAAAATTAGAAATTTAAGAACTGAAGCAACCTTTTTTTTTAATAGATTCGTTAATTTTGATACTTTATACAATGACATCATTTTGCTAAATGTATATAAATAACCTTTATTATTAATTATTCGATTGACCATTGTATTATGTTTACAATATAACTAAAATTTAGAAGGTTAATATAAAATAATTAATAACTTAAAATCATTTTAATTTATATTATTTACTTTTTTATTGAATTTTATTAGTTATTAATCAATATTTATTTTGACAAAAAAATTCATATATCTAGAGTAATCAAACAAAATAAACATATAATATTATTTTCAATTATTTTAATTCCAGAAATCTTAGAATATGTACAGCCAAAAACAATAATCTTGATTCTCAAACATCTTATTCCGGAGCAACTTAGTCTCAGACATCTTAATCCCAGACTACCTTTTTGAAACCTCCAAATAAACGACCTCTTGAACTTGTGTCACTCTAGTTTATATAACCTTTAAAATTAGTTCAATTGTATTTGCTAACATGAACTCAACTAGTCAAAGTATCTATTTTTTACAGAAAAAACGTGAGTTTTGAATATCTGACATGTTGTACTAAAAAAAATCTTTAATTGTCTCTCAATACAAAAGTTCTCAAAAGATTATCAATCAGTACATGAAATACCGTGTTTGGTCAATTTTTTTTTTGTTATTTTAATGTAATTGTTGTGACCATTAATATATTAATAAACTTACGTACAAGGATCAAATTGATAAATGAATAAAAGTGGAAAGTTGAAAGATATAAATTAACCAATTTAGAATTATTAATTTATTATATATAATACTTCGTTCATGTACCCTTAGATACATACTTTTTTAGTTATTGAAGTTTCGATTGATAGCAATTATGTTTGTAGAAATTTAAAAACAACAAAATCAAGTTATTGTTTTAACTTGTTTCTGTTTTCAATTTTTTATCCAAAACATGAATAAAACATTATTTTATCAATTTTAACTTACAAAATGCATATTAAATATAAAAAATAAACGTAACATATTAAATATTCAATTTTATATAAATTTTTTATTTTTTTAATTTAAAACTTTATAAAGCAAGAAACAAAGGAACTATTACCAAATATGTTTTAGTTTTTTTCAAAAAAAAAGAAGAAGAAGAAGAAGAAGAAAAAGCATGAAAGAAGAAATCGTTACAAAAAAAATATTATTTTTATTAATTGAAAAAGAGAAAACGTGAAAAAATAAAATAATGCTTATACCTCCAATCTGGATAATTGTTAAAATTTAAAACAATGTCAATTACCACTGAACTAAGCTCATATTAGTTGAGGGAGTGAAATTAAACTATAATAAATTATGATATTATTTTGTTATTATTTCGTTCAAAATAAAATAAACCTAAAAATTGTGACCTTTTATATACTAAATTTGCTATTATTTTGCTTAAAATATTTAATAAAGATTTCTCAATAAAATAATATAAATAGTTGAAGGAGTGAACTGAAACATAAGTTAATTATTATTTTATATATCTATCTAACGGATAAATTTGAAATCAATATAGTTTACAATATAAACTTAATCGATATAAGCATAAAAATTAACAACTCTCTCTCATCTCTCATTAGTGAAAATTTATGTCAACAAATGCCTAGAAAAGTTATGTTTTGAAAAAGGTGATTAGAAAACAGAAAAGGCTGTGGAGAACCCCTATTCTGACAAATTTCCATGTTTTATGGTTCGAAATTTGTGCCCGTGACCCCTAATAGAATTCATAATGGTGGAGCATCTTATTCGTTTCACGTTTGTAAAGAAGCAAATGCAATACCAAAATAGGAAAATTTAATTGGGTCAATAAACGAGTAGCTAGTTTTTTTAATGTGACAGAATATTAGTAATCACATTACTAACAAAACCATACGTCTCATTTTGTAACCTCAAAGTTGTTATTAAATTATAGCCAACATGAGCATAATTCATATCTACTCCTTTCCTTGAGAGAACTATTATACACTTCTTTTGACATCTCGATTCCTAATAAGATGGATCGTCAGACCCATCCCCAAAATAGGCACCTAATTCCCCTCCCATGGAGAAACACTAGTGGTGAAGATGTCATGCATCATCACGATGAGCTTGAGCACATGGTGTTCATTGACATGACCTTACAGTTGAAACCACCAAACCTTTAAATGGAAGGCCATAGAGTTCAGGAAAAATAGTGCTACTTTCTGTAACTTCACATCTCAACTGAACCAAAATGTCCATCACCACAACTCAATGCCTTCACGGCCCAAATGCCATTACTGGACAACAACAACATCTAATGCAGCTACAACAAAGCCTCATTACATGAAACTCAACTCAACTTTTACCCCCAAAATCAACATTATCCATTTACCTTCTCACTTCTCCTATTTCTCGAGCCTCTGTTGCCTGTAGCAGCTGATTTGTACGCCTTACTCCCGCCCCCATCATCATCGTCATCCTCATCGTCAACAGTGTTGACGACAATAACCCCATCCTCAATGTCATCACCATAATCATCCAACTCATCCTCATCCTCATCCTCATCCTCATCATCCCAATCCATTTCATCCTCGCTCTCATAATCATCCATCTCATCTTCTTCACTGTCATCATCTACGCCTGCACGAAGGGTGTGAAACTCGGGAGGTGGAGGGCAATCTTCTGTGATAGCAGCGTCTCTCTTAATCACAAGATGTCGAATTATTCTTTCATCCATATCTAACATGCTCTTAAATTCATTAATCCATTTGGCTTCCAGTTCAAAATTCATCAATATGTAATGTGCATATTTAGCTTTCTTTATCTTGTATGCAAGTCTTCGCATTCCCCAATCACTCAGTCTCCATACCTTCCCTTTCTTCTCCCTTAAAAACTCTGCAACAGAAATTTTATACATATCAGAAACTAATGGAAAATTCATCAAAACTTCAAAGAAATATCAATGTAACTAGGATACTGATAAGCTGGTTTTGAGATCTCTCAAAGCCTAATCCCTCACAAGAGTTACACACAACATGGGAATCACACATTTGCTACAACACTACTCACAGAAAAACATATCACGTTAAAGTTCAGGCGGAAAGCACCCGAAAAAAAGGGAAAGAAGAAGAAAGAAGAAAGGACAGTCACGAGATTTCACTTGCAGCACAGATAAGCAATACTGGAAAGTGGAAAGAAATTCAGGAGGCTCAGTAATGCAACTTCAGTCAAGCGGAGTGTAAAAAGAAAACTTAAAACTCATAACAGTCAAGGTGTTGAAATAGTTACGCTGTCGCTACCTTGAACTTTCACATTTACAGTCTCGACCTCTTCTGCATTCTTCTCATGAATTAAATAGACCACCTCATAGTGACGCACTATAAAAACAAGAAAAGTGATATAAGCTTAAACAGGATACAATTTTTGCCTGATTTAGACGATAGTTGGAACTTGGAACCAAACAAATACAAATTTTCCGCTTATTTTAATGATGAAAACACCAATCCTCTACTCCCTATGTTATAATTATCATATTTTCCACAAGAATAAGCAGAAAGTAAGCTTACTTTCTTCAACTTTCGATTCACTTTCCAACTGAAGGTTCAAATATTCATAAAGCTCTTCTGCAAAATGGGGCAAAAACGAGAATTAGTACTCCCATTCGAAACCAGCGTAATTTTCTATAAGGAAAACCAATGAATGGATCAAAAATGGAAGAGAAACCTTCTTCTGCATCAGCAAACTCGGGGAGGAATTTACCATCTTCTGCAACCCTTTTCTGCGAATTAAAACCATAAATCCACCTCAACAAATCTCTCAAACTCACCCATATATGCAAACGTAAATTCAGTTCGAGATAATGAAGACATAAACACATGACGATTTGGACGCATAGATAAAGTTAAAGCTAAAATTTAGTTGCATAAAATTTCACCTCCTTAAGCAGGACAGCTTCAGGGAAAAACCGCGTAGACTCATCAGGTCTGGGTACGGAGCGGTGAGTATCTTCCTTGTTAGTGTTAGCATGGGTCTTCTTTGCGGCGACAATGGCGGATTTTCTTGTAAATCCAGTTGGTAGCTTCAGAGTGCGAAAGGAAGAGTATAGGTTCGGAAAAACACAGCAACGGTTTCGCGTTTCCCAGAAGCCATTTGGAAGCGCCACAGCGTGAATCTTTAAAGCAGCAGCAGGATAAGCCATAGAAGCAGAGGAGAAAGGCAGAGACTCCATGACCATGGAGCGAAAATTCGACGTTTGAGAATGGGCTGTGGAATCGGAGGTTCGGCAGTTTATCCGATACGAAACGAACAAGGAAACGGCAGAACTTGATGTGGGCCGAATGGGCTTCGTAATCTCGACCGTACAGCATAGCGCTCCCAACAAAAGAATGACTAGAAATTATATTTTTTTCACGGTATAATGATAAATTATTTCCAACTTAATTATTGAAAAAAAAAATGGAGTAAGTTTAAGAGATCAAACTATCAACTTACTGTGCTGGATTAACTTTCCTTAGTGATTATTATCAGTATCTCTAATCTCTAGGATAGATTATTTGATACCTCATTTTAGAAAGTATTACGAAAAGCTCTTACTTTTTCTTAATACAATAAGTGGGGTGGAAAATTACGAAAAGCTCTGCTACTAACAAATACTATCACAATCTATAATTTTCATTCATAAATTAAAAAAAAACCCCTCTCAAATCTCAAGCCTCAACAACATGTAATGTAATGTAGTGCAGAGTGCATTGGAGAAATATGCAATGGGAGGAATGGAAAAGGCAGGCATATTGAGGCCATCTTCCAAATAATTCCTCATAAAATTTAGGTTAGTGCAATAACATTACCATATAGGCTTCGGATACATTTCCAATGAGGCCACTTTAAACGACGCTATATACAAACTCTTTGATCTCATCCCTCCTTCCTCGTAGGCCATGGCCATCATCAATTTTGAAATTTCCTATGGAAGCTAAGCTACCTTTGTATATTTAATGACCTTACTTACCTCCTCACCCTCCACTCTGTCTGGACAATACAATACTACCAATTCTTTATTACCATACACTTCAAAACTATTACCAGCTTTAACCAAACAACTATGGTATCTCAACCTCTATCACCATTGCTTCTTTCCCTTTTTCTTTTTCTTGTTGCCACTGCCACTATTGCTACTACTCCTGTTAAAACTTCCTCCTGCCTTACCTGATGCCGATGGGCTCTCCGTGGCATTCCCGCTACCACCACCATTGTCAAACATGCCCGTCTGCATCACATTCTGGAACCACTCGAAGAACTCTTCTTCTGTCATATTCTCTTCTGTATTTGATCCAGGCATTTGGCCTCCTCTTTGGCTAGAACTTGATCCTCTACTAGTGTTCTGTTTAGAGGTTACACTGGTGTTTACATGAAAACTTGGCCTGTGGGTGTTGGCTGGACATCTCATTCCCTGTACCAAAAATCAGGCAATATACAAATCCGTTGTGGGTGATGCCATATTTCTTCAAACTTTAGCGGGGAGAAAAAGGGCAACATGAAATCAAAATTACAGTAGCAATCAAAAAGCAAACAGACTTTTGAGATGCGTAAATTTGAAACTGACTGTTATCGACCTTACCTGACAAATATACCATTCGGTAGCATCATATATTCTGCTCTCTGCACATACATATGCAGAAGGAGCATCAACCTGCACAGAAAACACCATGTTTAGTGTTAGGATATAACATATATCCTTCAACAAAACTACGTTTGACACTAACATTTTTCACTGAAATTATATAATGGAGAGTTCAATCGTCTCAAGTTCTTTTTGTAAGAATCGTTATTGTAAAGAAAAAGAAACTGGTATCCACATATCAAATAATGTCAAGTCTTGTAACAAGTCAATCCACATGTGAGTGAAACATACCTTCTGCAATAATCCAAAAAGGAAAGGCTGGGAAGATTGCTCCACCCACCCGTCCCCATCCTTAGCTTGATGAAAATCTTTGCATTCCTTTAGAAGATTAAATGTACAAAACAATACAAAAGCACCCAACATAAGAATCGTACTTTTCTCTTAGAAAACATGAACCACCTACAGGTACCACCATTATGATACTAGAGCACACCAAATAAAACCAAGAGAGTCCAAAATAGAAGAGAGAAACCTGGCACCATCTTGCTTGAGATTTAAATTTACTGGTGTGTATCCATAAATGAAAATTGTTGCACTTTTTGCAGGCTATCCGTCTTGATTCACCAAATGGATCCTCTCTATCTGCTGCTGAACGTGAAAATGCAGCTGGACCACTCCCTCCATTCTATGAAATGCATCAATAATTAGCATAAGATAACTGAACAAAAAACTTGGACCTAGAAAAGTGTATTTCACTGAAAATTTTGAGGTCTTATTTGACTGCCTTGCCACAACTTCCTTTGCTTTTCCATTTTTCCTTCTTATTTTTAAGTGTTTGTGTTTGTGTTTGTGTGTGTTTCTTTTTATGCAAATTAATATTCTAAACCTTGGGTGAAAGAATTCAATAGATCGTACTCATATTTGAAAGGAAAATGATAATTGTACAGTGACATTATCAACTTTCCTATAAATATTGCCCCTCCCATCTCTCCTTCTCACTCTTCTACATTCTCCACTAATAAGTAATAAGTTGGACTATACGCCAAAAAATGGCCCAATAAAATTATTTTTTCCTTTCTAGTTTGGGTAGGAAAGGTCATACACACGTCATTTGCTATGAACTTGCATGTGAAATTCCATCCCTTTGTTAATATTATGGAAGAACGGAAAAAACAATTTGTGAACAGGAAAACAAGTAATACATGAATGGACATGATGTCAATAGTCATTTTAAAAATCTAATATAATAGTTTTATACAATCCCAATGTCTAGTCAAACATGAAGTTTCCATCGGAAACAACAAGCATTACCTCACAATATAAATGGAAACACATACTTGGCAAGAACATGCATGGGTTCATATCGTCAAGATCCAAGCTAAGTCATGGTTTCGTGTTTGTTAGCATCTTGCCTCGTCTTACCAAAGAAACACTCTATCTCAATTCCTTTTATTCATCTTTTTATAAATGTAGACAGGTTGGGATGATTAAAGGGATTTTTAAAAGGCGAATCCTGGGGGGGGGGGGGGGGGGGGGGGGGGTCGACTTTATACCTTCTGTGAATCACTCTGAAACCTGTGGAAAATGTTTAGTAGCTCTTCCCTTCTCAGCTCATCATCGTAATTTTTTCGCTTTAACGAATCAAGTAAAACCTATACATATAAGACATACAACTCTCAAGAATCAATATACTAAAGAAGTAATACATTATAACCGAGAAGATAAGAAATGTGTTACCTCGTATGCATTTTGAAGTTTCTTAAATGCTTCTGCAGCCTTTTCATTGCCCATATTTTTATCAGGATGGACCAACATTGCCTGACAACCAATTTACAAGCTCATTTAACAAACTAGATATATACCATTACCACTTATGCAGATAATCGAGATAATATTTCAATAAACAACTAATGTCCTATAGAATTACGACCCCACTGATAAATATAAGTGAGATTTTTATTCCATTAATCAAAACAAAATGCAATGCTGAATAATGGAAGCTCACCAACATAACATACAACCAAACATGAGACAGAGCATAGGAATATAACTATATGAATAGTGAACAGGTCATGCAAATTGTAGCAACCTTAATGCAGATATTCACCTTTTTCCTATATTCTTTCTTGAGCAGGGAAGGGTCTATATTCCCATACCGAGGCAATCCTAAAGCTACATAGTGATCTTTGCAATTTAGCAAACGAATAACTTCATCTTCAGAGGATATCTCAGAATCAGTTCCACTGGTCGAAGGTGTGCCTGGATTGCGATCAGCAGCTAAACCTGCACTAGATTCAGAAGATGATGCTTGCATAGGATCGTCATGAAAGAATCCAGGCTGATCTTGCATCCCAGGTGTATGTTCAGGATATCTGTTTGATCTCCTATGCTCATTTATGTTATTCTTTAGGGCATAAATCAAAACGTCACTTGAAATAAATGACAAATTCAGGCCCAAGAGCAAACCAAGCCATCCAGTGCACACCCATGCACAATATACCGAATATAAAGTGGTGATAGAAAGAGCAATCCGTTCGTGGCTCAATATAAATGCCAGCCCTGAAATGTGTGATGTGACACCTCAATGAGCACCCTGACATGATGTTAGCATAAATAGAAAAATTCTGCACACGTTCAAAAAGAAAAGAAATTACCTCCAAGAAATAAGATCAGCATTGTTGTCCAAAAATTTCCATAAAACCAAAGGAAAGCTGCTCCAGAGATGCCAATGACCAAAATTGCAAAACCAAACCCAATAAAAATTCCAATGGATGCAGCTACTACCTGATTAGATTTTATTACTTGGTACTGAGTATCTTCTAAACAAAGGCTAGTGTGAATCACCTTAAAATTCAGAACTTTCTTTAAACAAAATGGCAACACAATGTCACAATCGATGCAAACAAATGATTATCTAAGAAGCCATGCACGGACAGGGTTACGAAACACAAACTGGCTCGTGCATTCTAACATTCAAACATTAAACACGGCTACCTCGATAGTCATTATTATACCAACACCATTTTATATCAAAATTGAGCAACAAAAAGCAATCCTGTAACACAAAGTACTGCACCAGTTAGGAACTTTATCATAAATCTACATAGAAGATGGCAGATAGAACTAATAACCTATTGATTTTGTTAAGAATAAACACACACACACAAAAAAAAAAAAAGGAACTCTACACATTCTGACAGGATATCTGTCTCCATATACATCAATTTTCATGGGAGGAATTTCAAATTGTACTTCAATTTTTTTTTTTTTAAATAACGGGGAGTCGAAGCTTTGCTCCCTTGTACCTAGGGGCACCCGCGCCCGTCTCAAGGCCCAGAATCGGGAGACATCAAGGACTTTTGGTATTAAGCTCACTAGATGGTTTGAACTTCAAACCTTTAAGCCAGTACAACCAAGAGACCCCAAATCCTTGCCAACTGGACTGCCCCTTGGGGGTAATTGTACTTGAGTCCATTAGAAATCTAAACTTTCCAATAAATGCTTGAGGATGCATCAGGGGAGAATTTTTGTTGTAGATCTTTCTTCCATCTCTTGAGTGTCCCTCCACTTCCCCAGATGCCCATATTTTTTGCCTCCCTCCGGGAGGTTATGCATATTTTACATGGGAAAGTTAATATTTTAGACCACATTCAAAAATGTTCTTCCCTCTTGTTAGGGCCACAGTGGTGTATTCTATTCCGATATAATTTTGAGCATCTTGATCATAACCTTTTTCTTAGTTGTTATGGGGGCAATTTTTTGAGTCTTCCAGAGTCTCCGAGGTGAGAAATAGAGATTGTGTATCCCCCTCGAGACAAGGGCAAAATTCTTTGGTAGGCTTGTTTTTTCGCCATTTCGTGGGACATTTGAATTGGGAGAAACAAAAAAGGTTTTATAGGGATAGATAGGTCTTGGGATGCACCTGGGAGCTTATAAAATTTAATACTTCCTTGTGAGCCTTGGTTACCAAAGAGTTCTGTAATTATTAGTTAGGTGTTTTTCTTGTGAATTGGAGCCCCTTTTCGTAGGCTTCGCAATCTTTTGTTGCGCTGATCCTTAATGAAAGTTTGTTTTCTTACAATATATACATTACATGTACATACATACAAACATAAATATAAATGAGAAGTCCCATTTCACCTGGTACCACTCACAATACAACATCAACTACATGATTAGAACAAAAAATAACTTGGTGATCCAATTCTACTGAATATCCATAAGACGGTTTTGCTGCATGAGACATTCTCTAAAAAAGTTACTATTGATTCTTCCACATAATAAGCAAGACAAGAAGTAGAAATTAACCAAAAAAAAAAGCTAGGTAGTAAAAATAGAAAATTAAACAAAGAGAGGAAGTAACCTCTATGCAAGAATATAGCAAGAGCTTACCAAGACCATAAGGAATTTAAGAGTTCCAACCATTGCAATTGTTGAAAGAATTGAAAACCATATAACTGAGAAGAAGGATGTTGTCCCCATGCGTATAAAGGAATCAATGCCCCTGAGGGCACAGTCCAACCAAACAATCGATACAAGAAGCATTATGTTCCCCAAATGCATCATCCATTTCAGAACAATGGGATATGCCTTCATAATCTTCTTTCCAACAGAGTCACCTGTGTTTAGTAAATTATTCTTCATAGAATTAAACAGAGGTCTCTGTTGCTCCAGCAACACACGGGCTGCTTCAAAAATTGATGACAGAGATTCCACAAAGCCTTTCACCAAAACATTATCAGAAAACTTAAGATTATCCATCACATTTCTAATGTGTTCTCCATTCAACCAGCTGAAATTACCATCTAGAGTATCCTGCTCCTCATCACCAGTAGACCCCTTGTATTGTTCTCCCATACTAGAACCTTCGATATTTCCATTGCAGCTCACAGATTCCTTATGGAAAAATGGTGGCTCTTCTGGAACATGAAGTCCCTCCGTTCCTTCTTTTCCTTTTCTCAAGGACTTCACAGATTTTTTTACGTTCTTTGTACCACCTCCAGAGTCATTATTGACCATGCCTTCCTCAAAGAGTTTACTATGACGGTTATCCTTTGGTAGTTCCTCTCCGGGAAATACCTTTATCTCTTGTGCTCTTCCCTGCCCCTTAGACTGCAAGTCTGAACCTCTCTTTTTACTGTTTGATGCATGGCGTTCCGACCCTGCTTTCTGTTGATTACCCTTCCGAGCCATTGAATAATAATTTTTAAGGTTCAATTTCAAGAGGTATTCAACTGAATCATGCCCAATGACAATAAGTGGTCCAGAGCATGCAAGCAGGATAATGTGCAAGGGCTATAACCTATAAAAATATGTATACATTTAAATCTAAAAAATTTTCCTTTCATGATAACTAAAATAACAAATATGTTCACCAGAAAATAAATAAATATATGCACACCAAGCGTAATGATGGATGGAAACATAATCTAGCATTACAGCAAATAATAATGGAAGGAAATCAGCAAGGGCAGAATAACTTTATAAAATAGGGGTGGAAAATTATGTCAACTTTCATAACCAGTGTTGTTAGAGGAATAGCTTGCCCACCTTGATGATGTGATTTCACTAAGGTGCACCTAAGGCTCACTCCCCTTTCCCTTTTGATTTCAGTAGGTTAAAGATCACAAAGTACGTTGGTGTGTGCTTTATATTGCATGACGACAACTATAGACTATTTTTATACTTCTTTAGATTTAAAACCAATTATGCAGTTAGACCAAAACTAGTTGTAATTCTTCTCGTGGAGAAAGATTTACACATCTTTGATCACTTTTCTTGCCTTGTGCCGTGAACCACAAGGAGCCACTAGGGGAGTCCCGATTTTCCAAAGTGTAAGAGTATGGCGAAAAGCAAACTCGATGAAGTCGAGACACCCAAGAGCGAAGAAGAGTAGAGCAAATAAAAAATTAGAGTCAACTAATCCGAAAACTACACAAACTGTCAATGAAATATGCCCATAATCACGGAAATGCATCATTTCCATTGCCCGTGTTCACCAATGAATACGAGTGACAAAGGTGAAGAAGGAAGTTAATTTTCATGTACATTCCCACAGAATAAAGGTTGCATAGAGCTAATAAAGAAGAAAAAAAATCACAATCACATTTTTCCAAAGAAATTGCAGGGCAAGCAGGTGTTTTCTGATTTGAGACAAACTGGGTAAAAGCTGAGGAGGAAGCAAAATTTACAACAAAGTTGCATTGGAACCATAAACAAAATCGTTATTTACAATGTTTGGTGGAAGTAATGTGAGGAATTGGGAGAAGGGAACAGCAGAGGAACCTTAAATGCTTAAAAGATATGAAATTGAATAAAGAAACCTGAAATGTGGAGGTTGGAGGAGAGACATGAGGAAGTGAGAAAACCCTAATAACCAGAAGCTGAGAACGGCATGAAAAGCGGAGAGTTGAGGCTGGATCTTCAGGAACTGTGGTGATGATATCGGAGAAGTTGAAGGCGCCGGAATTGGGTTTTGCAACGATGGCCGGAGAGACTACGGCAATAGCGAAAGTGTTGGGCAGAGGAGGGCCCCTAATCCCATTGCCAAGTCCAACGCAGCAACACCACGGCCATGGGTTTGAAGAATAGGAGGACGCTGTTTGGCTGAAATTGATCGCAATTCCAATTGCTGCGTTGAAAACACGACGTAAGAATTCCCTATGCCGGTTAAAGCCATCACCATCCGGATTATCAACAAGCATTAGAGTTGGAAACGGCCACCCCCAATCAAAAATAATAAATAAATAAATAAATAAAGAAATTCCAATGACACGTGATATAAATTGTATCATCCGACCCGACCCGACCCGACCCTTCAACGTAATATTCGTTAAATAATGATATACGTGTAATTGGCATGGTACTGTGATTTTTATTCACAAACGCTTTTATCTTTATTGTATGTTTAGAATCCAAATAAAATTTTTGTCGAGGAGGAATTGATTCTCATACACCCACCATTATTTAATTCTTTGCACTTTTACAGGCTCTACCTCCAATTCATACGATTCCTTTTTCCATTTTTTTCTTTTAAATTTTTTACGGAATAAATGATGGTTAAAGCACTTGTGATGCATATTAAGTAAACAATAAATAATTTGAATTTGGGAAAGCTTCCATTTGTGTTTCTCCATGTCAGCAATCGATAATTGACTTGCTTACTTTTTAATTCTGGTATTTATCGGTGTATATAATCAATCTTGTTTTGTGCTTTTTTTAGTACAATATGTGGGGTGGATGATCGCACTCACAACCTCTTTGGAAATATATGTCAATTACCAATGAACTATGCTCACTTTGACATTCTTGTCTCGTTAAAAGATAGAAAAATAAATCGCTACTTAGTATAACAAATTCTGATTTCGAATTTTCCTCTTAGTGCTAAAATGTGACAATTTGGGCATGCTTTTCAAACCCATATTATACGAAAACAAACCAAGGGAAGCAATTTAGTTTAACAAAAGAGTAAACTTAAATGCAATTATAAGATGTATATGAAAATACCTAAGTTAAAATATATCGCTAAAAGGTATCATTGTCCAACCCACCAGTTACATTTAAGGTACTTCAAATGCAGAATGAATGAAATCAAATTCGTGCAGAAAATTTTTATAATTAATTTCAATTAAAAAATATGGAGTTAGAACTAAAATAATACCAAATTAAATCCAAGTTCAATATGCAAAACAACTTCTCAATCAAAATCATTCAAGGCTAATCTACTATAGGCTATAGCAATAAAGAAACTTTCTAGAAGATAAAGCCAAAGCATAATTTTACCTTGATAAAGTCACCTAAAGACAACACCAATAACCGCTTTACTTTAGAGTAGAGCAGAAATAAACCAAATATTTGGCATACAGGTCAAAATTAGCCATCAAAGTAGTAAAGGCAATTTATTAGAAAATAAAATCTCTCATGATTAAAGAAGATTAAAATCTAGAAAATAGTAGGAAGGTGATTGAAACCTCCGACATTTTGATCGAAGATATATGTCTTAACCAGTTGAACCATATATGGGTTAGCAAATTAGAAAATTAGTTCTATAATACCATTATACCAATGCAGCAAAAAGAGTTGTATTATGATGGGGAACCATGGTTCAAGTTGTCAATTGATTACAATATCATCTGCGGAGAAGGCTCTCCCTACAATTGTGTGAGAGGTTGGAAAACCAAGTATATTTGACTCATGGAATATCCCGACCTCTAGAATAAGCCTATTTAGTACCTGCATGAGCTCTCCTGATCAGAGCTTAGAGTTCAAGAGGTCTAAGAAGCAACCTTGTTTTATCCCTGGCGGTTTTCTTTTTCTTTTTCTTCTTCAAAACAGAAAAAGGTAGGAGAAAGGATCTGGATAAGCGACTTAATGGGTCCTGCAGGCCTTCCATCTCATAGTGACCAAACCGCCAATCTCTCATGGCATAAGGCCGCTGAATAGGCTCATCGAGGCCTCCTGTAGCAGAAATAGTAAGAACCACAATGATATTTTATAGTTTATTTCAAACTGCAACTCCAAAACTCACCTGCATACATCAAACCATGTTTATTAACAGCTCGATAAAATGGCCGTGTCTTCTTCTGTTTAGCGGCTCCGCGTAGGTCCTTCCATGCACGCATACGATCTTCACGGGTAATCTTACCAGTGGTTACTATCTGTTTATGATGGCCACCAAGTATTCTGAGTGTTAGGAAACAGATATTACGATAAGAAAGGTCAAATTTCATTGGAAAAGAAAAGGAGGGGGATCCTCTACTTTAGAGAATAGGTGGTAAGATTCACGTGGCACTCGGGCAAGACCATTGGCACGATCAACTGCTACAAGTCCAAATTTAGGACCATAACCATCAGCCCACTCCCAGTTATCAGAAATAGTCCAAAACAAATAACCAAGTACAGGTACACCCTACGAAGGTAATAGGCAGATCCGTCATCCTATTATGTGTATTGAAATATAAACTATGTGACAAGAAAGCTCAACTCAGAGACAATACCTTGATTATGGCAGCATATACAGCAAGCAAATGTTCAATCAAATATGGCCGACGGATCAAATCTGTTTCATCAGATATCCCATTTTCAGTAATTATGAATGGAATATTTAAATGTTTGTACCTTTCATGGTACTGAAGCAACATGCGATACAACCCATCAGGATACACCCCACGTCCAGATTCACTATACTCGTCTGAATCTACGAGTTTAAGTCCAGTCCCACAAACCACTTCCTGGTTCATGGAAGAGTAATCTCAAGACATGCATGTATGAGTACAAAAGCATTACTCTACAAGTGAACTTGATAGGGGAAGAAGAGAGAAAAAAAAAAACCTGCCCGTAATAGTTTATGCCTATAAAATCAACTTTGTCTGAGATGCTATCGATGTATGGGAAAAGTGTCAAGGAGTTCGCCACTGTAACAGCTGCAACATCAAAAAGACCATATGGTCGCATAAAGGAGACATGGTGTGCAACTCCGACAATGGCAGTTGACAAGTTACTGCAAAAAGTAAAAATATTATATTCATTAATGTTGCAGAAAGAGATCTTGGAAGATAAAATTGCATGAACCCATATTTTATTCAATTCTCTTTTTCTGTCTCCCGTTGGTCATCTTTAGTCAAAGAATTTTTACTATCCTTCCCCAATTAGAAAGCTCTTTTCTGCTCCCCTATTCCTGAGATGAGGTACGACGCTTTGTTCTTCCTCATCGAAACCATATATTGCATAATCAAAAAATAGATGGGAGAAGCAATTGCCATAAGTAAATGAAACAAAATAGTTGTCTTCCTGTTCCATGAGCTACAACTGGATTAAAAAATGAGGTTTTTCCAAGTTTCAAATGAATTGCTATTGAAGTGTGTATAGATAAACAGAAAATTACTTGCATATGTGAGCATGCGATCTGGAGGCATTTAGATAATGCATCAGTGCTCAAAATATTTCTACACACATTTTGCATAGTTTTACAAGTGACACAGACCTTTTTTCATGGATATAGTCATAGGCCTTCGAGTGTGCAATGGCTATCCAATGCATTGCCTGTTGAAAAACACCAGTAGGCAGTGCGGAGGTGGCAATTTCAAGCATATCAGGATGACCCCCAGGCCAGGCACCAGCACAGTAAGTAAGCATACAGAAGACATGAGGCTCATTAAATGTCACCCAATAATCTACCATATCCAATGTGTTGTCGACTACTAGCCTGCAAAATAGGACCAATATCATTAAATACAATGACAAAATAAAACAAGCCCACGGGAACTACACAAGTAGTATCAACAAACAGATGCACAGTATAAATCTAAACTTCACTCCAAAAGCCTGCATTCTGTTACATTCACATCTCTTAAAAGATGCACACATGCATTCACATCTCTAGAAAGCTGCAACCTAAAGTAACATCAATCGCATTCTTTACGTGTCATCATCAATAGAATTTAGTATAATCACGATCCATTCACAAATGCTATAATCAGCTGCATGGCAAGGACTCGAACTTTGGTTGCATTGCATGACAGAGTTTCAATACCATCTTTACGATTCACTATCATTGAGTATGTAAAAAATAAATAAAAAATAAAAAGAGGCCTATCATGTATCAGAAAAAGTAAACTAGTTTTCTCAAATTCACTGCCTAAACCTTTTCAAGATCCCCTTCTCCAAATCTTTAAATCATCTCCAGTTCATGATTCATGTACATGTTCCAATTCAAAAAAATAATAATAAAAAATAAAAACTAATAAAAAATAACAACTGATAGGATTGAATCCGATCCATTTCATGCAAAACATCTCAAGAAAACTACGTCTCTCAATGAACAAAAAGTAAAAGAGTGCCAAACCCAAATTAGCAACCAACGACTATATCATATATTAGAATACATCTTCATTTCTAGTCCTACCTATAGCATATGTACATCAACATGATCCGTTGGGCATGCAACACTTACAAGCACTAAAACATAGAGAAGCAGGTAAAAGCGCCGGCAGAAGAAATATAATTACAAACCTAGTGAATTCCAAGAAATAATCAACGGTTTTTTCCAGCTTCCACCCTCCATAATCCCCAGCCCATGGGGGCAGGGAATGATGAAACAGTGTAAGCATCACTTTCATGCCATATGAACGAACCCTGTTGATGATCCACTTATACCGCTCCAATGCTGCATAATTAACCTGAAAGGTAACATCAAGCAACTGACTCGGACCGTGTTACGTCAATTAAAATTTTGCCGGAACATTTTATTGGGTATATAAGTCGTTAATGAAAAAAGAGTATAAATCGTTCAATGTGCCTCACAAAGTAATTCAGCATTGATTTATATTGTCCCCAAGAAATGATAAATGGATGTGTCCAAATGTACAGAAGAGTATTGGTGTATCACACTCTACACTCGAGTAAAGGGGAGAAGGCAAGTCAAAAGTTTAGGTAGGTAACAATCAAAATTGGACTCACGGTAGCTTTAAGCCCTTTAACTGGTTCCTGAGTCATGATTCTAGACCAATCAATTCCCATTCGGAACACACTGCTCCCAGTATTTTTAGCCAGTTGCACCTCTGTATCAGGATCAGACCAAAACCTTAGTCTCTCCTCTCTGAAATAAATCCAAATAACTCATTTATCCTTCTGGAAGCCATAAATAATGCTGTGCAGTTAATTAATCATCGACCTTAAGCTAGCAAGATATGTTTAGTCATAAAGTTAATTTCCAAGCGTGGAGACATCAGACAAAAGGATTTGGCCTTACGGGTGAGGGACATTGTGCCATGCAGCTACGTTATGATGGCATTCATCACTTTGTACAACCCCCTCTTCTTCTCCTACATACTTCCTAAATCCTCTAATCATGGCTTCCATGGCTATCTTAAGGGGCTTTTTTTTGTCAGTTTCCTTTCCAAAATATGAAGCCTGCTGAGACCCGCCATCGGCAGCAGCAGATGCCATCACGGCAACTGCTGGCTGCGTGCCCAGTTGCGATTCTGATGTATCACAAGGGTTTTCCTCAGCGAACTGAAGCCAAGCGTCGTTGAGTCGGTCTTCAACATGGGCAGGGGCAGTGGCGAGACCGAAGAAGAACCCACGATCGCCCTCTGTAAAGAAGAACAGACAGAGAGAATAGTAAATTAAATTCGGCGAGAATGGAAGCAGCATTCAGACGCACCAAGCGTAATTACATAGTCAATCTCGACCCTAGAAACTGCAGGCGATACTTGGAGAAGTAGGCTTCGGAGTACAAGTAAACAGCAGATATTTTCCCGCGAAAAACCCCATAAAACACGAGGATGGAGGTTTTCTCCGCATTAGAGCCGTAAAATTCTAAAATTATAGGTGTTCGTTGAGGAATCAAAATGAGTGATGGGAAGCGGGAGGCGAGAGAGTTACCGGTAAGATCAGTGAAATCGGCGAGAAGGTCGGAGGTGTCGTGAATGGGCGAACGGAAGGGGCGGAGATTCTTCCTCCTGAAGCGCGCGAAGGAGAAGGCATTGGCGGCGACGGTGAGCGTAACCAAGACGCCGGCCAATTTCGTGACGGAGACGAACAGAGCAACAAGCGTCATGGCAATCAACCAGTGGAGAGTGGAGAGCAAAGAGAAAAAGCCATAGACGGATAGAATTTTGGAGGCTACTGCACTGCTGGCTATGCTCTGTCCACGTGTCACCAACAAAATGAGTCGTGAATGCAACTCTCACTCTCCTTCTACCTGTTTTCTTTTTTGTTCTTTTTAAGTTTGTTTCTCCAAGTATTGTTCAAGTTTTGTTTTACTCGTGATTTTTTTTTCTTTAATTTCGTGAGTGTTTTGGTCAGTTTGGCCACCTTTCAACTCATTTAATGAGACAACCTCTCGATCCTATGAGATGCTGAAAAATACATAGGTTAATTATCTTTGATAATAACAAATATTTATTTAGATTTTTCCTTTTGTCCTTCTTATTTAGTTATTATTTTTAAATTCAAAACATTATAACTTTTACTGCCTCCTCTAGATTATAACTTAAATTTGTTTATTTGTTTTTTGATAAATTATATCTCATCGATGTTTTTTTTTTTTGATAAATCTATAAGGGGATGTTTGGTTTGATGTCGTGCATTTGTTAAATCTAAGTTTGTTAAGTATTAATTTGTTAAGTCTTTGTGTTTGGTTGATGCATGAAATAAGTTTATTAAGTCTGAGTTTTTGTATTAAGTTTGAGTTTGTTAAGTTTGTATTTTGTTAAACTGGTTTTATTAAACTTGTGTTTGGTTGGTTGAGTTTTACTTTTCTTTTGAGAAAATATAATTTATAAACATTTAAATTATTTTACTGTGTTTATGAAATTAGAAAATTTTAAGAATATCTAAAATATTTTTAATACATTTATCCACCCATTTTTTTTTCAAATGATTGATTTTAAAATAAATATTCAATTATCTATGAAAATACTTTTCAAGCAAATAAAAATCTAAACAAGAGTATACAAATTCATCTTACATAAATTTTAACATAGGGGGCATCTTCTTGCTAGGCTTGAATACTGACTTTATTATTATTCAAAGGGGAGAGGGGTAACCAACATAGGGGGCTATCTTGCTTCCACGGGTGGCAGGCGAAGGGTCCAAAGGACATGTAGCCGGGAGCGAGTCAAAAAATCCAATAGTTCTCTTTTCCTTCTTGTTCACCAATCGGAATCAAGACAAACCGGGCACTACGGTGAATCGTAAAACACCCGATCTCATTCCGACATCGATATGTGAAATCGTCTTGTGTCATGTCTTCCCGAAAGAAAACCTTTTAAATGATACTTGTTTAGAAACTATTAACTTCATAAGTTAAAAAAAAAAAAAAGATATAAAATTAAAATAAATAGTTATACAAAATTATAACGTGTTTACAAATGTGATAGTGCAACAACTATAAATAGATACCAAGACGAAAAAAAGGAAGATTTTTCTTGAATCATTTGAAAAAAAAGTCAGAGAAAAAATTGTCGATATATAAATTAATTACGTATTACGTGTAATTTTAATTAAATTGATTTACTTATTTATAATTAAAATTATAATTTATTCATTTATTTAATATATTTAATTAATAATTTAATGTATTTTAAAAGATATAATAAAGACAAAATATACACGGTAACAATTTGGGAAGTATGATAAAATACTGTAGTAACATGGGGAATAAAATAGTATTTACTGTAGTAAATAGGGGTGAAATAGTATTTACGGTAGGAAACTGGGGTTTATAAAACTGTGAAGCAAAGTCCACCTAAGTTTTAATAAACTGCTTGATACACGTATATAAACAAAACTCACCGTATTTAAGGAGACACAGCATAAACTGCTTGATATAGATATATAAACAAAATTCACCGTATTTAAGGAGACACAGCATAGAGGGAGACAATTGTAGCCGGGTCAACTAAGGGAGAGATAAGAGACTGAAGTATCGAGAGAGGGAGCAAACTCCTCGTAGGTGAGGGAGGGAGAGAGGTCGACGATGGAGTGTGCACAAGGAGACAGAAAGCTAGGTTTTGTCAAGGAAGGGGAGCAAAGCAGAAATATGGAATTGTCGGTTTCTTCGTTCAAGGTAGAGCATATGTCTTTATATTTTTGTATTAATTGTTCTACTTTTCAGTACACAAAAATGCATTGTTTGTATTGCTAGGTTCTCAGGATGTCTTCTAATTATATTTTGTTTATTATATATTTTAATGATTTTTGTAGTATCATTTTCAACAATGGCTTTATGGTTTAAATATTTTTTTTATTTTAATTTAACGAAAATTCTTATTATAACTATGGATTGAGAAACTATTTGAATCTTCCGTAAAAACGAGTGGTGAAAAATATGGTTAGAATCTTTTTTTTATATAAATTAAAACGCTTATTTAAATCCACGCCTATCACCCCAAGCCATCCAAGCTATTCCTTGGGACAATTTTTCTAAATCCACAGTACAAAAAATTTAATCAATATTTTTCTCAAATATATAATTTTCAATAATTAAATCTAAACAAAGTATTAGTTTGTCTTTTAAATAGGAACATTACACTGGGAGATGATGTATACATTTATCTGTATGAGTGGTAAGATATATGTACATTTGGGTAAAGTTGTCATTTTAAATTTGGACTTCTCTCCGGAAAAAACTAAACCATATTTGCAACTGTCATCTTGAATAGTATGGTTGGTAACTTATTTTATTTTTTTATTTTGCCATTACTCGGCCCTAGGAGAAGATGGGGTGCGACCGAAACACAATGGGCTTAGGCGAATGGGCCTATTGAGAAGAGAGGAGAAGACAGCCGAAGGCACAAAAGACAGGAGAGGAATCAAAGGGTACGATTCGTGGTATGCCATTTCCCTTTCAAGTCTCAATTTCTTTCTCCATTGCCAACATTATTGGTTTCCTCATTTGGTCAACATTTTTTTTCTTTTGTTTCTGAAAACTCCTTCCCTCAATTCACCCATCACTTCCAGTTTCCCTTTCCCAATTGCCATTCCATTCTCATTATTCATTCATCCGTCACTTCCATCTTCAATAATCCTATCAACTCAACTGTTCCTCCTCATCTTCTCTTCTTCCACAATTGAAACGGCGCCGTTTTTAAATTTGGTGGGCCCCATTTTCCACCAACCAAACACTAACGCTAACGCTAACGCTAACAGACTGTGGAGTTTCCAAAATCAGACCTGCCTTTTATTTTCTAACACTAACACTTAGATTACTAATAATAAAATCAAAAGGGCATCTTGGAGTTTAAAATTGAGTGCACAGCGCGGCCGAGAGAAAACCGAGATATATTGTGGTATTGTAATTTGTAGCCTTGTGTTTAAAATCTTAAATAATGCTACGTGGTGGGGTGGCACGGTTCAAATTAAAGATGCCTTTTTTTTAAAAAAATTTAATTAGTGTTTTAAAAAAAGTAAGAAGAACGCAGACCAAGGAAAATAAGGATCGGCTGTGTGTGTTTGTTTGACTTTGACCCAGCCCCAAGCTTCGAAGACTGTGAGAACGGCCACGACCTCCCCAACACAATATTAATTAATCAATTAATTAAACTAAAATGTATTTTGAAAAATCACAATTTGGGCATGTTTAGGTTTAGTGTTCAGGCATGAAATGGGATATTAAATATCTTCACAATGGGATGATATGATATTGTCTACTTTGAACATAACTCACTTTTAATTTTCCAAAAGTCTCATATCAGATAATTATCTTTATCTACATACCATAGATCACCATTTTCCATAATTAACGTGAGTCTTTGTTTATACACTTTACCGATTTAACAAATATTCTGAAGTTCAGGTTGGGCAGGGCGGGTGATGTCAGCGAGGGCCTTTATTATTTCTGGGCCTTTGGGTGTCAGGCCCATTGCATTCCGCCCTTGGTTGGGTCCATATAATCCCCCTCTCATTTCTCTCACTCCCACAACACACACCCAAACCACTTCTCTCTCTCTCTCTCTCTCTCATCCAACCATCTTTCCAATTCCATTCTCCCCTAAGGTCAACTTTCTCTTTACTCTCTACACTAATTTCATCTTCAATTCCTTATCATCATCACCATCATCTTATTCGGATTCTGATTATATTCCTCAATTGGTGGATTTTTGTGTAATTAATTTGCAGGCAAAGTCAGATTGGTTGCATCTCGGCACATCGGCATCACATGCATGGATCAAGCAAGCCAACCGCCGTGGCAGTGGCCGACGGAGGACCTGAAATTTCTCCATGGGGTGGGTTGTTTTTCATTAATTCCCGCATCCTTCTTGCCCACTGATTGTTCCTAGCCTGGCCCTATCCTATCTGAGCTTTTATTGTTTTAATGTTTTTGTTTTTTAATTTGGTCCAGTCTTCTTGACCTTGTAAGACCTTTTCTTGACCTTGTAAGACCCAATAGTATACCCCTTCCCTCTACCTTCCATTTGATTTCATGCTCTATTTTGGGAGTGACCCATGTAGAGTTTGAGTACAATCTATCCCTATTTCCACCCAACTCATCTTCTCCTTCCTTGTCTATCCCTCCTGAGCTGCTCTTTTTAATCTATTAATTACCGCCCATATGTACAATAATAATAATAAATATATTAATTAAATTAAACCAAAAACCCAACCCACTGCGTGCGCCGGACTATTATACTCAGAGCACAAGATCGAGCCACCGCAGGCGCAGGCGATTAACAAGTAAGAAGAAGATTTTGTTCTGCTTCTACTGTGGCTGTGGTCCAAAATCCAATGAAGGAGGTTTTAATTAGTTTGTAGCTATAGTTGTTCCCTTCCCATTCTGTAAAAAAGAAACAGAAAAGAATAATAATGAATTTTCTGGCTTTTTTTCTTGTGGGTTTTTGTTTGAGTTGAGGAGAGAGAGAGAGAGAGAGAGAGAGAGAGAGAGAGAGAGAGAGAGAGAGAGAGAGAGAGAGAGAGGAGAGAAATGTGAGAGTTGTAAATGTAGTATTTTCTGTTAAAAAGTGGATGAAATTGAAATGAAATGTTAGCGTTGTGCACAGAAATATGGTGTAGGCAGGCAGGAGGCATCAGTTTTTGTTTTACATGTAATGTTGTTGAAGAGAGAGAGAGTGAGAGAATAATAAATATTCTGTGTAGTCAGAGAGTGGAGAAAGGAAGAGAAGTAATTAGAGAGAAATGAGAATAGTGGAGTCCCACTCGTGACTGCCCATAAGATGAGAGTGTACTGTAGCCTGTAGGATACACCATACAGGAATATATGATATATCCATCAATCCATCCACCTCCACTGTATTATTGGAGCACGACTGCCCCTGCTCCAAGAAATAAATAAATTAAAAACAAAAATAAGGGCAGGGCCCTTGGCAGAACCAACGCAAATGAGTCTATTATATTAAAGATCCTTTATTCAAAAGAGATGAGACTTTACAAAGACCTGCATTAGAAGTAGAAGAGATCTTAAAATAATTTATAGACATAGGCTATTCATCAGAGCTCAAAACACTCAAACAAGCATCCGTTTCGAAAATGGGATCCGATCAAAATAGATGAGTCAAAAGAGTCACGATCTTGAAAAGACATGTTAAAGATCTCACATCGAAAAAAGAATGGACCTTTTAGACATTGACTACTCTCTTCTCATTGCCAATTAATTTTGAGATTGAATCCCATAAATATTGATATATTAGCATTTAGTCTTCGTCCGCCTCTCTTTCATAAAACCACAACAGGATATTCTTGTATCTTGTATTCAAACCTGAGCTGAGCTCGGGAAAGTGCCCATGTGGGACAAACTGTGACACCCCCCGGCCCCTCTGGCCCTTTTCCATAGAGCTAATAGTCAAACCTCTAATTTGTTTAAGTAACATTGAAACCGGAAGGATAGCAGCTAAATCCTAAATCCTATCAATTGGAAAGAGGGAAAGGGGAAAATATTTGTTGGGGGCATCAGTCGTGGCAGGTGAACATGTCTAAAGTCAATGCAATAATCATTAGTCTCACAAGCCAGGCTAAAAAATCAAAATAAAAAATAAAAAAACGTTTCACCAACAATATTACTGGGGAACATCCCACTTGCCTGTGACTGTGACACTGAGAGGGCTTCGTATTGAATAAATAAAAATAACAATGATTCAAGGGGATGGGTTTTGTTTTGACAGCATCACATGAAGCTTGCAATTAATGTTTGACATGGTTACAAGTTAATGTTTGGTGATTGTATTAGTAGGTATTGGAGTTTGGAAGAAAGTAAAAAAATAAAAAAAGTAGATGAAGAATTATTTGGTGGTGAAAAAGGGATGGGAAGGACAATAGAGATAGTGGTAGTGAGTTGTGAGTTGTGGGAGAGAATGATTATGCTGGAGAAGTGGGGTTGGGTTGGCAATTGGCAGTTCCAAAAGCTAAATTCCTTTTAAAATTTGTCTTCCAGTGAAACTAAGGGAGCGGCCCAATCTGTGTTTGTGTAGCAGCGCAGCGGAAGGTGACAACAAAAAAGGTTGGAATTCAGATACTGATACTGCTGCTACTGCTACTCTCATCATTACATTCTCAATCATCATCAAACTTTTTCATTATCTCATTTTCTCACTTTCAATATCTAATCTCTTTTATAAACAACAATAAAACCAAGTCCCTCTATACCTTTCTAGTTTTCTCCCCCAACAATCCCCCAAAAGCAATTGCAATTGTAATTCCTAAATTTATGTTTTCCCACACATTCACCATTCATCATTCATCCGCTCACTACTTTCTACAGACTTTTTGCTAAAAATTACTCCTAGATACGCCCACCCATTTCAACAACACACCACATGCACCCTTCTGTCACCAATCAACTCTGTACGAAAAGTTAAAACCCATAAATTTAGGGTGATTGCCAAATATAGGACAAATTTTAAGTGGCTAAACATTTGCCAGACCGCTTTTTAGTTTATAAATTTTTACGACATTTTAAGGGGGAAAATACATAGAACTGCACCCAAAATCATCAATCTCAATCTCAACCTCATTTTTTGAAGCAACTATTTTTTCCCAATATCACACACCTCCATCTCCTTAAACTTCCAGCCCTTTGAGTTATCGTATCTAAATACATCTTTCTCACTTGTTCATAGTAATGTTTTACGTTTTTTGTTATCTATTTTCAGTTTTTCTACTCAGTAACTTCTATTTTTTCCTTTTTTGTCATTTATTTGAGTTTTCTTTTGTAATTTTCTTTGTTGTTGATGATTTAGGTTTGATTTACATTGTTGTGGTAGGTTTCATCTCACAATGTCTCGCATGCCATTATTATTTTTTTATCTTGACATCACAAGATAACTTGCAGTGTTCATTATTCCAAAATTTCTATTAGTTAATATCTTGTTCTTTTGTTATTTTTGCAGAATTGGTCGGCGTCCAAAGAGGGAATCACATCATTAGGGGAGAAACATCCTGCAAAATGTGATTAAAAAAAGGGGCACAAATTATTTTTAGTTTGAAAGGAGTGTATCATTGGTGTGGAACTGGATCGGCAAAATGTTAACAATGGAGATCAACAACATATGATATGAGCATTTTATAGAATCAAATAACGCATTATGAGTACACTAACCTTACCCTGGGTAATGATTTAAAAAACAAAAAGGGAATTAGTATAAGTGGCTTCGGCGAGGGAAGCTTTCTTCCGGCTGTGTGAGTTTGAGTGATTTGGGGGTTTTTTTAAAGGGGTTTGGTGGCGATTTCACATCTAAAAATTCCTTTGTTGGAATCTATATAGATTAATTAAATTTACCCAACCCATCAGTTTAGGTTTTTGGATTGAGTGGTGGCTTATTCATTCTTAAGATGGTATCAGAGAAGGAGGTCCTGTATTCGAACCTCTGTCTTGTTGTTTCCTCTCCTTTTATTATGATTTCCACTTATTGAATCATATAAATGAATTAAATTTATCCAACCCAGTTTAGGCTAGATCTTTAAACCTTATAAATTTAAAACTGGTCAAAGTCTTTACCCAATGAAAAAATAATCTTATTTTTCGCAATTACCAAGCCAAATTATAAATCTCACCTTCCATAATGATTGTCCAAGAAATTATCAATCTCTCGAAAGCTTTGAAAGAAGTGGAATTCACCTATTGCCGAAGAGATAGTAACCATGCGGCTCACGAAACTGCAAAAATAGCAGTGGATGAAGATATTGTAGTTGGAGGAAGCACCCACAGTAATGGAGAGTATTTTGAGCGATGATTTAGGGCCTCTGTCTTATATGAAGAAGAAGGGTCTTTTGTTCTTTTTTTAATTTTGTCTGTTTTTTTCTTTACTTTGTGATCTGAAATAAACAAATAAATAGATAAAAACAAAAATAAAGAGCCAAAGATTTCACATCCCAATTCAAAATAATTAAACTCAAGAAGTTGAAGCATATCTAAATTCATGGTTGAAAGCGGCTTGATGGGATTAAATTTTCAAGACCACACAAATTTTCTTTCGATTTACACATGTTTCTCCTCTGTACATAGACAAAGAGTTCACTCTTGATGGGATGAAAAAAAAAACGATTGTGAAGCCGCTATCTTGTCATGTGGATCATATCTACAACGTTATTTTTAATTTGATCCCTGGTTAAATTAAAAATAATGTCTTCGCGTCTATTAGTAATCGAGCATATACTCTTTCTCTTTCCTATCACATTATGAGCTCTTTCTTATGGGATAATGACATATGCAATAGAGTAAATGTGACCGTTAGCATCGACATATGTTATTGTTAACAATTTTCCCTTAAGACTTCTCATATAAATGCATTCCATCGATTTGAAGTAAGGGTCTATAATGCTTGAAAACCTTGTATTACATATCCAAAAGCTCAGGAAACACGTTGAAATACAGTTTTACTAGTATCCTCTATCCCCATCAACTACGGTACCAAGATTAGTTATTTGTAATATATTCATCAACTCATGTAGTATTCCCATCAACTACAGTACCAAGATTAGTTACTTGTAATATATTCATCAACTCATGTAGTATCTCCATCAACTATAGTACCAAGATTAGTTATTTGTAATATATTCATCAACTCATGTAGTATCTTTTATGATTCATCCCAATCACCAAATATGTTCATAATGGTTTTTCTTCGTCCATCTCATACTCTCGAATACCCCATAGAATAGCCAATTTTTTCTTTAAAAGTTCTTGCAATATTAACCTTGACGAATGGGTTATATTTTACAACGTTGTAGACCTTTGTTGTAATAAAATTAGAGTCCAACTAGTTATGATCTTGACTAAATCTTGCATAAACAAAAGTGACTGGGCCAACAATTTGCGTAATCTCAATCCTCCAATGTCAAGGTAACTCGAACATAGCCGCCACATGTGTAAACTGTTAGAGCCACGAGTTTCTTGCACCAAATCCATCCCATATCATAGAATTTATAGCATCCATATCCCAATTAACTTTTTTACCCTTCTTGCCGTAAGTATTAACAATAGGAGGAACCCCTTACCTCCAAGAGGATTTTCAAATTCCACTAAAGAAAAAGATCTCTTTTTAGATTTATTACACTTCAAATTCTATTAGTTGACTTTAATTTTTAACCTAATGTGTCCAAACTCCATTAATGTTTTCGATTCGCTATCGCATCATTTTCCTTCTGACAATTTACCATCTCATTCTGCTCTCCACATCATTTTTCTCATTTCATTCCTCGCCGCTATATTCCTCTTTACTTTCATGTTTACTAAAATTGGTTGCTTTTTGGATTTTATATTTTGATGTTTTTTCATAAAAGCAAACTGGCTTTATACTCTCTCTCTCTCCTTTTTTTTTTTATTCTGCTTTATTTACATTGTTTTTGTAAGTTTCCGTTTTATTTTTATTTTTTATGTTCTTATATTCTGCTTCATAATATTCTTTTTAAGTCTCTCTTCTTATATTTTGTTGTTTTTATGTATCATGTTATTTTTTAACCGTTTTATGTACCCAGATATTTTTAATCTTTTTCTGTTTCTATGTCATGTGTTTTTTCTTTCAGTTATTATTCAATGTTCTATTAATTTCTGTTTTTGAAGAACTCGGCCTTTAGTTACCTTTATGTATTTGGATTTTTTTTCTGTTTAATATTATTGTCTTTAGTTCATTTAAAAAGAGGGAAAAAAAAAAGGACTACACACAAAAACAAACTCAATTCGCAGACCTAGTGCAAGAACCACACAAAAACTTACACTAAAAAGAGGGAAAAAAATAATAAAACAAAATGTGTCTGTAAAAGATCCAGTTAAGTCGAGTCAAACCCTTATACTCTACACAAGCAATTCTCAAAGCTCTAAAATTAAGAAAACATACTTAACGCTCTAAATTGTGATATTTAAGAAGGCCAAAATAAAATTAAATATAAAAATTTAATTATTATTAAAGTTTTGTTGATTTAATCTTACAAAAAAAAACATGAATTCTTATCAAACTTCTTCAGCTAAATATTTGATTTAAACTTTAAAATTATGAAAAAATTAGAGTTTCTGTATCCTTTTTTTCTATATAAATGTTAAAATAGAAACAAATCAGAAAAGGCATGGACTTCCCTTGCCCTATTAATCATCAACCACAAATTACTTTGTTGGATAAATTACCTTCTCCTTGCAATACTATTGGCAAATCTGAAAAAATAAGATTAAGAACGCGTACCTTTTTGGACTGTGGGTTGGGAAATGTTTCCATCATCCTTGCAAGTGATTCTCTACCAACTGGATTTTCTTCACACTAAAAATACTCATTCAAACAAGTCCCCACCCAAGATTCTTTAGCAGCAACAAAAAGGGAAATTAAAGAATAGAGAGAGCAGCTAATTAAGTCGAAATAGTAGCAAACGCAAAGGACTTCTGAAAAGTTTCCGTGTCCTTGTAATACTATTGAGAACGAGGGAGCATCACGAGAACAAATTTACTTGCTTCCAACCACTAAAGTTGTATGTTGATGTGGAGTTTGCTTATCTCCCAACAAGTCAAATAGTGATCTCATTTTAAGGAGAATTTGAGAATAACTTGTTTTCGCCTTTAGCTTAGATTGGCTTGGTGGAAGGGATTCTGGAAGTTGAAAGTTCTCAGTAAAATTAAGATTTTTATGTGGTGGGTATGCCATGAAAGATTGCCGACAAGGGATAGCCTAGCAAGAAGAGGGTGGCTGTATCAAATATTTGCAAAAACTAAATGAACCTATCGTGGTGTCTCTGTCCTGTTCGTGCTTCTTAGTCCACCGACAAGTGACACTAGATCTACAATCAAAGATATCTAAAAGCAAACAAGAGCCAACACCATAAAGTAAACATTGCAGCTAATAATTCAAAGATAAAAGAGTAAAAGTAGATCAAAAGTGCCCATTGAAAATTGGTGCATGTCATTACTGTCATTCTATCCATTGTTCTCACTCAAATAAATACTACTTCCACAAATCACAAATACTTTTAAAAGATCGCTAGCAGCCACAACAACAAATATATTATTGAAAAACAGAGAAAACGAAGATAGGGATCTATGCTGATGATCCAAAAGACCAATTTTTAAGAACTGAAAAAAAAAACAACAAAAAACAAAATGGCAGGCTATTGATATCGAAGATATATCAAAATTCAAAATTTATAAAGAGTGAGCTAGAGAGATTATAAAATCAAGGATGAAGAAGTGTTAAGACCTCTGCACTTCCAAAATCTCATGTACGGCCGTAAACATTCTTGCTCAAAAGTCAAGAACTACCAACTTTAAAAACGCAACACAATAAAATGACTAAATGTCTGAAGAGCTAACAAAAGTAGACATAATTATTAGTCATCGATGTGTAAAATCAGTTCAAAATTGGTAGATCATAGAAAGAAAATAACAAGCCATCAAAATCTATTTAACGTTCGATTATTTATACTCCGACAGAACTAAAGACAAAATGAGGTGGCATTCACCTGCCAGGTATTTCACCAACAAATTTCATGAAATGTAGGACTTGCACATTCCAAATAACTAGAGAAAATAGGCTACAGTTTTGTAGTTTTAAATAAATATAACTATTAACAATTACATGACATTAAGACATTTTCTTCTTAAGAACAAAAGCAAGTACCAAATTCAGTTCAGTTATCGAACAAACATCTTTAACGAAAAGAACTAGAAAAGATAGTTTAACATGAAACTTATTTACTAACATTCAGCTGCACCCACCAACTAACTCTCTAATAAGTCACTTTTTTTACAAGGCGCGGAAGGGTATGCAATGTAGTAGATGTAAGGGAACTCCCTTACGATTCTTGATATTCAAAACAAAGAACGCTCGTAAGCTTACCATCGGCCAACCTATTCGAGGAGGTTGGTTTCTCTCCCCAATAGCTCTTGCTATTTCTCTTAACAAAAAATAGACTGTCCTCTTCTCGAGGGGGATCCCCGCCTATAATTCCCCTCTCACTCAGTCGTACGATCCTCCCCTAACTAACTAATAAGCGAAATTCCCAACCTACCCCTCATAGAGTAAGTATTGACGACTGGAGGTCTAACATAGCCCCCTGTTCCAGATCCACCTTGTTCCCAAGGTGCGGGCATCAGCAAAGTTCCATCGGCTAAATTCAGGGAATTGCTTATATAAGTCCTCGACAACCTCCCACGTTGCTTCCTCTTCAGCTAGATTCTTCCAGGCAATTAAAGCTTCTTCCTTTTGAGTCTTGTCATTAGTTCTGGTGGCAAACACCTCAGCTAGCTCAGCAAGCCATCCCATACTAGTCGTCACCCACGGCGTGAGTGGATGAACAGTAGTCTATACTCTCACTGCTCTTTTGAGCGGTGAAACGTGGAATATAGGATGTATCAGCGACCCAACCGGTAGTTTTAGCTTGTAGGCCACCTTCCCCACCCGCTGGAGTACTTCAAATGGATCAAAGTACTTGGGAGCTAGCTTCTCATTCCAACGTTTTGCCATTGTTTTCCGTCGATATGGCCGCAATTTCAGAAACACCCAGTCCTCTGCTGCAAATTCCAGATCACACCTAATCTTATCAGCGAATTTCTTCATGCAATCCTGGGCCACCCGTAGATGTTCCTTTATGCGAGCAAGAGCCTCAGCGCGTTCTTCCAGTTGTTGACCTAGTGTTGCATTGCCAGTCTTTTGCCTTCCATACCCAATTAATGAGGGAGGTGCACGACCATATACAAATGGGGGTAGTGCCCCCCAAAAGGTGGTACGTGGTATTGTACCAGAATTCGGCCAAAGGTAACCAATGTCCCCATTGCCTCGAGGAATCACTGCACAAGCACCTTTGAGGCACTGGTTAACCCTTTCCGACTGGCCATTGGTTTAAGGGTGATAAGTTGTACTGCGGTGAAGTTGTCCCTGTGGCCGGAATAACTCTGATCCATATGTACCTTCAAATCATCCCAATCTAAGAATTTCTGACGGTTATCACACCAACAGTATCACGCAAGAGCAACTCCCACGAAACTAATAACAGCTACAATCATCTTCTTGTAGTATGTGAAAATTGGTATCTCGACTTTCTTAAATTTGCTCTGATCCCCTCCCTGTTCGATCGATTCAACTACTTGGTGCTCGCTCGACGCTCCATGTTTGGAAGACGATCGTTTCTCCTACTATCGAAACAAGCAAAGACGACTTATCTTCGGTGATCTCGACCATGAATCTCACTGTGGACTTCTGATGAGCCTCCATCTGAGCCATAAACTTCTCCCGCATCTTCTGGTTTGATTCAACTTGTCCCTGAATGGCGTTTGACTCCTTCAGACTCGCCATCACGGCTTCGGCTGCATCTCATCTCTCTTCCAATTTTTTCTGGGCCATCTTGCTCAACTTCCCCAGGAGCTCATAAGGGAACTCACTTACGATTCTTGATATTCAAAACAAAGGAACCCCATGGGCTTACAGTCGACCAACATATTCGAGAGGGTTGGTTTCTCTCCCCAATAGCTCTCGCTATTTCTCCTAACCAAAAACAAACTGCCCTCCTCCCGAGGGGGATCCCTGCCTATAATTCCCCTCCCACTCAGCCGTACAGCCCTCCCCTAACTAACTAACAAGCGAAATTCCCAACCTACCCTCCTAGAGTAAATATTGACAACTCGAGGTCTAACAGGAGAGTTAAGTACTTGACATGATAAAGGACCACCGAATGAGCTCACACAATCCCATATGGTTTGCTGTCCTACTAATCAACAATAACTAGTCCTGTAACATTAACATAAAGAAAGACCATTAAAGACAACCAAAAAAAGAGGTCACTCATTTTATTTTTTATTCAATGATATATGGGTGGGGATTCAAACGCCTAATCTTTAGGATAAACATACAATGCCTTGTATTCAAGTTGGCAAAAGAAGTCAGTATTATAATCAAACTTTAGCCTAAATTGAGATTCTATACATTACAAAACAAATATAAATATTAAGTAATATATAAATTCAAAACTTAACCATCAAGCAAGTTTCACTCTATTAAAAATTTCATACGTATGTGTTCAATCTTTTTTACTTTGTTATTTATTTGATGGGAACGTCACCCTCTAGTCGTACAATTTGTTTTAATCCAAAGAAATGACGACGGAAAGAAAAAGGAAGCACAGGGGTGGGCCCAAGTTTTCGTATTAGGTGGTCGCGGCATTAGGTTGTGAGGGAAGCTTTTTAGGAATCTGAACATTCTATTTTGTATTTTTGGTTTAGGGAGATAATCCTCGATGAGGGAGAGTTCTTGGCCTCTCAAAGTGATAAGGTTATCTTCTTTTTCGTGCCCTGTTTTGGAGCGATTAGCTAAGTAAATTGCAGATAGGCCATATGAGGGTGAAAGCTTTAGATAGATTGGAGACGGAGGGTGGCTTGTCATGAGAGCTTAAGAAGGAGAGATTAATGTTGAAAAGGAAGTCTGAAGAGGTGATTCATTAGTTTCATATGTATATGTGTTCAATCTTTTCTACGTTATTATTCTTCAAATTGGATAGGGTTATGCAAACAAAAGATCTACCTTACCTCTAATTAACTCTAGAAACCTACTTTCAAGTTGACCTTTATTCAGGTTAGATGTGATTCAAGTAATGAAAAATAATTGTAAGAAAAAGCAAATATACACTGAAATTTTATTTATTTATTTATGTTTTTTTATTTCATACTGTAGAAGTCCGATATTGTGCTATGATCCACAAACTCAGTTACTCAAGAGTATCTTTAACTTATCCCAATGGTAGTAGCTCTTCCGGTCCAAATTTGTATCTTCATTCTTTATTTTGTTTTACTCTTTTCACTCTCTTTTATCTTTTATCTTAATTTTTTAAGAACAGTAGCTTACACATATTCTCGAATCACATTCATTGTAGAATCTTATTCCTAGGTGTGTAACTCAGATTACTCAAGAGCGAATTGAACTGGTCACAATGGTGGTCGCTTTGTTTTGTTCATTTTCCAAAACTTTTCCTGACCTCTCTTAAATTAAAAAATAAAAACTGGAAAAAAAAAAGTTACTCAAACATTGTCTAAAGTGTCTTAGTTGATGAATTATTCAATAATTATTATGGTCATCTACTACTAAGCACTTAGTCTTTCAAAATCGAAGTAAACTCTCATAATCGACATAAACAATCTCTAAGTATCTAGACAACTAGATATATAAGAATGAGTTCCCAAAAGTGTAACGAGATAAAAAACAAAGTCAGACGAACAGTAAAATATACAAACTCAACCTTAATCATTTTCCTAAAATTAAGGAATTTACTGTCAAACATCAGCCATCATATTCCAACTAAAATTTATTTTCTTTATTTAACCTATGAAAATGAATTAACAAAAATAAAAATGCAACTAAATCCTATAACAAAAATGAACATGCAAAAAATACATCAAAGAAATGAAGAATACATGAAAAATGTTACAGGGAAAGAAAAGGAAGCAAGCACGACATAGCAAATGAAAAATAACATATCTAAAATCCCAAGTATAACACAAAGTAAAAATGAAACTAAATCCAAATATAAAATTAAACTTAAAAAAAAAAAACAAATGAAGCCAGGGAAAGTGTAAAAACAGGGGGGAAAGGAAAAACATGCATGGCATATTCCTAAAACTACACTTTTTTTTTCAGTACACAACAAATGGGGGTGAGAGATTGAACTCACAACCTCTTGATTGGAGATATATGTCACTTACCGCCGAGCTATGATCGCTTTGGCAAAACTACACATTACTCTCATTGATAAAATTATATAGTAATAAAAGAGAGAAAGTGGTACCCTAGTGATGACACATTCCGGTTCTTTTTCTCTTCCACTTGTTAGTGGGTTGAAATTGAGCATGTGTGTAAGATCGCCCTGGATACTCTAATCTCTTATTTTCCCTGCCATAAAACATATATTGATTGGAAAGATTTATATTTCAAACCATAGTCTCTATTTAACGCTCTTGAAAAAAAAATCTGCCAAAGAGATATTTCACAGCTAAACGAAGGACTGCGAGGGAAAAAAAATAATACTATAGTTCCTTTACACTTTATAAAATGACATTTTGCTTCTAACTTGACTAAGAACCTGAAGCTAAAAGTTATTTGTCCATCAACAAAGTGTTGGGAAAAATCTCCTACTTCTACCGCAGGAATAAGCAGAAAATAACTGAGAAATTTAAAGAAAGCAATAAAATAAAGAAACACAAGAATTAACGTGTGACCGGGCCAGCTTGCGCGCACCACGACTAATCACGGGTCAATCGCCTGACCCTACTACATTTGATTGACAAGGTAACTCGTAGGATATTAAATCCTAGGTAGGTGGCCACCATGGTTTGAACTCATTCCCTCTAAGTCCTTTACTATTTACAAAGGCCCTCATTGACCACTTGAGCCATCCCATGATGGTTAAATATCGCTCAGTTAACTAGAGCTAGTATATCAGGCTTAAAGTATTTCAATTGGGATGATTAAAACCCAAGCCCATGAGCTCCTTTTATAGTAGTTGAAACACATCTCCTCCTTGTACTTTTCCGATGTGGGACAACTTCTAGCACATGGAGACCATCCTTGTATTCTTCCAATGTGGGACAACTTTAATTCCAATATTTTGCCAAAACCCAACAAATTCCACCTTGGCAAGATATTGAAAAAAGTTCACAGCTTCTACTGCACTCATTGTCTTCACCGACAATCATAATTCTCAATTCAGAGAACTATAGCCTACTCCACCATAAAAGTAGGTCACTTGGAATGTCGCCTTCCAAGAGTTTTCTTCCTCGTCACATGTCGATAAATCCTGCTGAGATTTATGGTGCAACTTCCACCTACTTGGCTCACTTGGAAGTTCTTCAGTCATCGACATAACTTCCACCACACACACCTTGCATAACCGCCAAGTCAATGCCCATGTGTAAACTTGTGGAACTGCTAACATCACATCCTCTATCATGGTAAAGCGGACATACCATGAGGATGAATTCTCTCTCTTTAAAGGAACTGATCATCGTCTCCCCTGATGAAAGAAACATTGTCAGCATCTTGCCCAAAGCCCTTTGACGAACCGGCTCTGTTGGGACAATCTTTCTTCATGTGTTTAGACTGTCCGCATCCCCAGCAACAAGCTTTTTTTTGTACGGAGTCTTTCTCCTTCTTCCAATTACTAGCTACCAGTGCCGAATATTCATGTGAAGTACGCCCTTCACTCTTCAGCCTTCTTTCCTCTGACAAGAGTTTACTAGTAACCTCAGCAAAATTCAAAGTATTCTTCCCATACATCAAGATCGGCTTCATGTGTTCATAAGAAGGTGGAAGTGATAAGATGAGCCTGAGTGTTTTATCTTCGTCATCTATCTTCACTTCGATCGCCTCCAGCTCAAAGATGATGTTATTGAGATTACTCAGATGATCTGAAATTTTCATACGCAGTGTGTGAAACTGCTCCTTCAGGTATAGCCGATTTGAGATGCCTTTTGCCTGATACAACGCTTCGAGCTTCTCCCAAAGTTCTTTGGCTGTCGAAATTCCATGCACATTCGCAAGAATATTCTTAGCCAAACCTGTTCGTATCGCGCTTACAGCTCTCAAATCCATTTCCTCCCAATCTTCATCACTCATGCTAAACTTCTTAGAACCTCTGCTGGAACCACCACTGGACTCCATTGGACCACCATCACCGCTTAGCTTTTCTGAAGCACGTTCACTCGGTCTTCCCTTCAACGCCTTGTGTAACCCAGATTGTATCAGCACATCCTTGACTTGCACTTGCCACAAGCCAAAGTTGATCCTTCCATCAAATTTCTCCACGTCAATCTTCACTGGACTCATAAAGAATGACATATCTGCTTCACACTCCTAGCAAATCTGCAAATAGTGAACAATCCACACTAATCACAGAACCGTAGCTCGTTTCAAGAAATCTTTTCTGATGTGGAAGTTTAGACAATGCTGCAACCACAGAGCATACTCAGAAATTCTAGAAACTACAAACCTAAAGCTCTGATACCACTTGTTGGGAAAAATCCTCTACTTCTACCGCAGGAATAAACAGAAAATAACTGAGAAATTTAAAGAAATCAATAAAATAAAGAAACACAAGAATTAACGTGGAAAAACTCCAAACCGGAGAAAAAACCATGGCTCACAAGGGAAAGTCCACTATGTGAAAAATTATTACAATCACACAGATTTCTCTCCCCGACCCCAATTACACAAAACACTCTTTCAAAGCAAATACCGCTCAGTTAACTAGAGCTAGTATATCAGGCTTAACGTATTTCAATTGGGATGATTAAAACCCAAGCCCATGAGCTCCTTTTATAGTAGTTGAAACACATCTCCTCCTTGTACTTTTCCGATGTGGGACAACTTCTAGCACATGGAGACCATCCTTGTATTCTTCCAATGTGGGACAACTTTAATTCCAATATTCTGCCAAAACCCAACACAAAGGGACATGGATAACTGTAAAATTATATCAAACATTTGGAAAGTTCACAACTACATGTGCACAGAAAGTGGGAATTCTCCGATCAGTTTATGGAAAACTTATGACTAAAAATATTAAATCGTGCATAAACAAACCCTAAAACTACTCAGTATAATTTAACGTTACAATGCAAACATTTGTATATTGTTTTACTCTCCCCAAAGTGTCTGCCTATTATCATGCACTCTTGCCATTTCAATTCACCAACTGATTTTTCTATATATATTAATAAGAAAATAGTTTATATTGAATTCTTGATCTACTTTTGGTTAAAAATAAAATATTGCAAAGATAAAGTCACCCAAAATTTGTAAGTAATAAAATGCCAATTTGGTTTCCATAAGCTAAGTATGAATGTCGGGTAAACTAATGACAGTCATATGCAGGAGGAAAGATTTGCAATACATGAACCTAACTAGATAACTATATTGCAATCTCAAACAGAAACTACAGTATCGAAAGAGGGCTATCTCTCTCCCAATAACTCTCTCAAGTTCCTCACAGGATACTATTCTCCAAATACTCTCCTTCTCCCTTACTACCATTATTTATGTCCATCTTTTCTAATTACCATACCGCCCTTTCATACTAACAAACTAATACTATTCCCCTATACCTCTAAGTCCCCTATAATAGGATTCTCACGTTACCTCGCCCTTCAGAGACACCTTGTCCTCAAGGTGTGCATACACAAAATCAAATTTTCCCCACCATTTTTTTTCAAACTCGCTAAACACCAACAAAATTAGAAACTTATCTCAAAACCCAGATGAACTGTTTATTCTGATGGATGAACAATCGACGGTGTGCAACAGACGACGGCAGTGGTGTGTGACAAACACGGCAGATGATGGTGTACCACGGCGACGGTGTGCGGATGGTGGCGGCAGCAGATGATGGCGCGCAGTAGTGTGCGACAAATGATGGCGGCTATGGTGTGACGAACTTCGTTGGGCAATGGTGTACACCGGCGGCATACAGCGGATAGCAGCAGCGGTAGCAGCAGGCGGTGATGGCTGAGGATTTTAAACAACGACGGATGCCCAAGTCGCGAACAGCAGCGGACATTGAGAAGGTGGACGGTGGCGACAAGTTGTGGTTAAGATGGAATTTCCCGATGACGGCTACTAGGGTCTCTCCCATCTCATGAGTAGGGTTATGCCATTTCGGGTCGGATTTTGGATTTGGATTTAAAACAAATCTTGACCCGACCCGTAACTTATCTTGCCCATATGCCTCATTTTCTGCCTTGGACAATGACCTAAAATGGGCCTTAACAATTATATTAGTAATCAATGTTTTAAAAGGCTTTTGAGGCTTACGCCTTGAGGCCCGCCTCGAGGCAAGGCTCTAACTTTTAGCCTCAAGTCATACGCCTTCTTTGGACTATAAGAGGCTTACGCCTCGCATGAAGAGGCTTACGCCTCTTTGAAAACGCACTGAGGCTTAAAGTATACGCCTCGTGTAATGATTACAAGAATACTATTAATTTTTCTAATTCTTAAAAAATATCAAGGTTTTTTTTTATGGAATCCTAAGCAAGAGTTGTAACAATTCAATCTATTACTACTTTTACTACCTAGACTTTAAAAATATTAAAGACAACAATTTATAGAATAAGTAAGTTCTATTGGTGATAATAGTAGTGATGTTATGATGTTTTTTTAGAATTTTTTTTGAGTGACAAGTAACAGGTGGATATTTTGATAATTTTATATAACTATTATGTTTGGTAATACTTGACCACACAAATTTAGGATTTGTTTAATTCTTTTAATTAAAATTGAGGCTTACGCCTCATACCGCCTTGAGGCTTACGCCTCGCCTTTTCAAGAGAAAAAGCCTTGAGGCCGCCTTTAGCCTTTTAAAACATTGTTAGTAATCAGCCCACAAAGCCCATGGTCCCATGATTCGTTTCCCTCCTTACCATTCACGTGATTAGGGTTTCTTTCTCCTTTATCACGTGACCTACTATCTCCATGACTACAGTCATGAATCTTGCATGGGCGCCCCCACCAACCCTTCTTCTCCAACCCTACCTGCGTTCGTCGGTGGTGATGGTCGTAATCAACTTCTTGTCTCTCTTTTCTTCCATTTTCGACATGAACAACCACATTTTCCCAATGTTTTTGGCTACTAGAACTCATTCTCTGACTCCTCACTTGCCCCATAATCGTCAATGGTCGTCCCCCCTTCAGTCATCCAACCTCTGTTGCAAGTTGTATCTCCCCGGTTCCCCTATGCCTAATCTTCAAATTTCGTCGTCGATCTCTTTCCAATCGCATCCAAGCCTTCCTTCCCGACATTCTTTCTCTCTTTTTTTTTCCGCTTCTTCATCGAAAAACTCCCGTGCAAATCAGATTCAGCCATCTTCAGACTCGTGCCCTTCCTTCTTGGACATTTGATTTTTTCTTCATTCTTCCTTCTGCGGCAGCTTCTTTGTCGCTGCCTTCTTCCTTTCCTCCTTAGCTTCTTCATACTCTTTTGAGGATAGTTTTTATTCTTTGTTCTCGAGGCATCCTTGCACAATGACATTCCCAATCCTTGATTGATTTTCCATCGAACTCTGAACCACGTTCTTGGGTCTAATCGCCGTCTTCCAGCAACCCTCCGTCCCTACTTCCGAATGCTCCTTGCGTTTGCTTCTTCCTTCCTTGATCTCTCTTTTTCCTCCCTAATTGTAAACCCCTTTTGCATTTCTTTCATTATTCGACCTATTTCATTATAATGTTCCTTCATTTCTCTCAACCATCTCTGGAACTTCATCACTGTCTTGAATGGGAGATCCATGGCCAAGATAAACTTACTATGATACCAATTTGTTAGGATCCCAAACACAAGAACCTAACTAGATAACTATATTGCAATCTTAAACATAAACTACAATATCGATAGCCTTTCGAGAGGACTATCTCTCTCCCAAGAACTCTCTCAAGTTCCTCACACAATACTATTCTTCAAGATACTCTTCTTCTCCCCTACTAACCTTATTTATATCCATCTTTTCCTATCTAATTACCATAATGCCCCTTCATACTAACAAACTAATACTATTCCCCTATACCCCTAAGTCCCCTGTTAGGATTCTCACACATAAATACACGAAATAGCTATGACAGGATTTAAATGTCATTCATATTTAAGTGCTAATATGAACATAGGTATGTACCTTAGAAAGAGCACTGCACCCCCATAAATAAGATTCTTTTGGCCAACAAAAATACTCCACCCAGTAGTGAGCAGATGCCGCCTAGGTTGACCTGCAAAGTTTATCCAAGATTGAGTTCAATTTTCTCAGCCAATCAAACAACACCAAAGGAATCTCGCAATAATATACTTTTGTAATATGTTTAAACCTCCACTCCACGCCATGCAGGTCCTTCGCTATCAACTTCAGTCAAAATATACCCAAAATAAAACAATTGACATAAAACCTAACTCTTTTTATTCGAGGAAAAAACTGAAAACAAAGCAGATATAGGAAAGTAATGGGCAACCAGATCAGGTCGGAAACAGTCATTAGCAGCACTACGAGGAACAGAGAATCCTCCATGTGTGCTGATTTCTTACTAAGATTTGATATAGATGTCAAATTACAAAGGACAAAAAACTAGAACACCATCTTCCAAATAATAAATGCAAGAGAGGGCAGTGTGGAGAATCATAACCTGATTTCTTACTCAATGCTTTGTTAAGACGATACACATCTCTTTCCGCTGGGAGGATTCCTAGTCTAGAACTATTTCCCTATAATGTGTTGGTCTTATTTGCGCTTGGAATCTCCAGACCGCTCACTTAAGAATGTATATCCACAAAAAATCAACCATTTAACTATCGCTCCGGCCAAATTCTCCACCTATGATTTACAGGAGTAAAAAATCAGTGTTTTGGAAGGAAAATAATAGGAAGAAAGATTGGGAAAATTGAACTCCAGGATTTAATGAATAATTTCTCCAAAAGAAGAAATATGTAGGCTGAAATGAAACTAATTGGATGAAATTTCACCTAATAACAAGAAAACAGGACATACATAAAATAGAAGTTTCTAATGTTGTGCACCATCCAGTGGCTCCTATAGCACCAAATGGAAGGAACGATATCATAATACCTCTTTATCAGTTTTAAGTTCATAGCAACCAATTTGAGAATATCAAGTATGTTGACTCGTGGGAAATGCTAAGCTCTAGAGATGTCACATCGCACAAATGAACTTGACATTCTTGTGGTGGTTGATGATGCTTTCATTCTACAATTACAATATTAATAAGGTGATGGGATACAAAATAGTTCCGTGCAAGCATAAGACAACAGTACCGTTTTCGCCAGATATGAAATGGATTTTTAACCTTACCTTAATTATTGCATTCTCCATTTAGCGTAGAGCAGTAACATGGCCAGCCTTCAGGGATGATTCGCCAGCAACACGGCTGATTCCTGCTCCAAGTTCCAATACGGTTTTGCCATCATAATGAGGAGAGGAGGAAAATAAAGTAGCTATAGACGTCCAAGTATAAAACATCTTATATTTGCGAAGATGACTAAGAACAAAAGTGGAGAGAGGACGTGTTGACTCCGTCTGATCATCCAACTTCATAACTGGAATGATCATTCAGAACCATGCTACTGAAAGTTGGGAAGAAGACTTTCTTAAACCTATGGCAGTGAACAATTGAATACCAAGGGCAAGAAGACAGATCTTAAACCAGACAAAAACGTCTACGTCTGCGACCGAACCAAGTAATGAATTCAAACGTATCAAACAGACAAAAAAATGAAGCTAATACTAATTAATATAGGAGATTTAGCGAACAGCATTACTTGAGTTGAGGTTGGTCTTCTCTGCGTACATCGGATCGGAACCATCATAGGTTCCACTGTCAAATCCGCAGCCGCGAATGCGATGATGATGAAGTGAGAGAGGGAGACTCGAGGGAGGTCGATCTGCCGATGGAGTGAGAAAGGGAAATCTGATGAACGTTGGCGGAGGAGCGGGGCCGAACGGGCAAATCCGCAAGCCGTTACCCTTATATTTCGGAGGATTTCAAACAACGGAAATAAAAAACTTTCCGTTGGGAACGGGCAAACCCGCGAGCCGTTAGGGCCTGGGACTTCTCTCTATTGCTTTTCTTGCAACGGTCCGCTGCGGATTCAATTTTCAAGATCTGTAACCGAACCAAACCGCACAATTTCGATTTTCTTAAAAAAAAAATCGGGACGTATCATCATATAATCCAACCGATCACAGTTTCTTGGTTTTCCTTATCTATCTATAATATTAAATCTAAAACTAAAATTAAAAGGTGAATCGCCAAAGGAACGTAGCTTACCGGTAAATATATATCTCCAATCAATAAATTGTGACGTGTGAGTTCAAATCTCTACCTCTGCACGTGCTAAAAAAAAACTGCTTAAAAAAATCAAATCAATTTTTCTAGTACAACATATGAGTATGGTGAATTAAATCAATTTTTTTATAAGAATGTGGTAGTATTTACCTCAAATTTGAAGAAGGACGTAAAGCTATAGCTTTTGTAAATATTTGTACTATTCTTTTTTTAGTATAAAATCCTATTGATCTAGTTACTAATAATTTCCCAAATAAATATGTTAAACAAAGTGTGGAAAATTAATTTCTGAATGACGGAAGTTATATTATTCATTGAAATATACAAATAGGAAGTTGTGCTGATTACAAATTGATGCAAATGAAATTTATAATGGGTGATTTATCAAACTAGCTATTAGCTGATTTAAAAAAAAAACAAATTGAATTATTTGTGACACGTCAGTTAGTCTGTTAAATCTTTCTAAAAAAAGAAAAAAAAAAGTTGGTCTGTTAAATCTAAACTCAAAAGAAAAATATTTAATAAATAAATAACCAAAAACATTTATAGACATTTTTCTGACATATCATTTCATTAGAATGGATGAGTTGTAGAAATATCTTATCTTAATTAAAAAATGTGACTTGGACAACCACGAGGCCAACATTTTAACCTGATGAGTATTGGTGTTCACGAAATTTATAATCCGAAAAAATCGATCAACCCAATCAAACACATACAGATTAGGTTTGATTATAAAACTTTTTGGATTACGTTGGGTTCAAATAAATTGGTTAGATTGGTTCAAGTGTTGATCTAAACTACATTTGGGTTGAACCGAACCAACCCATATTGATTATTAATTTTAAAACTATTTATTTTACTCACAGTAAAATTTATATTTAGTTATATTTATTTTAATTTTATTATGTTCAATCCTTTTTATGGATTTTTTACGATGCAATAGCTCTTAAAAACAACCATTTCTGAAGTTCAGAGATAAAAACAAATATGCAAAGCATTCTGTTATTTCAGTGACAAAAACACAAGTGAAAAACGATTACACGTGAAAAACCAAGGGAAAAAATGTAAACCTCGATCAGGGACAACATTTTCCTGCCCGAGATGTTTTCGATCTACAAACCACAGGCGGAGAATACGATCACCGCATATTTTCTTCCTTAACATTTACAGTTGAAGCTAGCTTCTTCAAACTTCTAAATAGGACAATCGAGGTACCTTTCAACAATTTTTCTCTTCGAATGTTGAGAGAGAATATTCACAATAAATACTTTTTGTTCTCTAAAATTATTACTTGTAGTACAAATTGGTTGATAAAACTTAATACAGGGGTACATTGGTCGCTTGGTCGCTGAGAATAAAATTTATGGAATTAAATGTACTATATGCGAGTGTCTGATCAAGATTTTGACCAGGTATGTTAAGTCAAGTGGTGGCTTAACCGATGAAATGAAAGGCTAGTAAGTAGGGGACCTGCAAAAGAGAAAACACTCCGACACCTAAAACAGTGAATGATCGATCTATACTCGATAAATAATATAGTTTCTCATACTTTAAAACGACGTATAAGATCTCTATTTATAGGCAGGGCTTTCAACAGGACATCCGATAAGCCTCAAACGGCTCTTTAAGGTTTCGGGGATCATGGCATGTTGTCCAAGATCATGTCGAAAATCAATTCCTAAATAAGTGTCATTTTATCGGTGTGGCTGGTAGATCAGGCTGTCGATATGTGGGGTATTGGTTGGCGTAGCTTATCATTCAAGTGGCCGAACTAAGACTTGGTTCGGCTCGACTTTATAAGTGAAATCTAAGGTAATGACCATTGCACAAATTGATATTCATGCTAACTCGTTATTATTTCAGAGGCTGCCACGTGAACAATGAGTAATTACCTCTAACAGTTTCGTCAGATGAGCACAATGGTAATTTTCTCTCCTATGATATTTTGTTGCTTAAATGGGTCACAAAACTATGTTTTGAAAAAGCCGGTCAAATGAGCAAACCTAAAACTTATATGCATGGTTTCACTCGTTTTCTAGCTTTAATTGTTTGTTTGATTATTTTAATGTAGGTATAACTCAACTAGTCAATGCATATATATTGAATTTGCATCTTCGCCATAAAAAAAAAGGTTTAATATATTTCGTGATTATATGGGATTGAAATTACTATTTGACATTGAAATATTTGTATTATTATTAATAGGCTAAATTACAAAAAATGCTCTTAACTTTATTATTATTATTATCATTTTTAGCACAACTTTTTTATTTGTTTCAAAAATACTCCTATTATTTCAAAAGTTTCGAATATTATCCTATACATTTTAAACGATAAATACGAGTTTTCAACCCTTTTAAAATTGCCGTAGTCGTTAAAGGGAACATAGTTCAACGATCATCGACATATATCTCCAATCAAAAAATTGTGAGTTCGATTTTTCGTCCTATGCTGTACTAGAAAAAATTGCCGTAGACATGTGATTTGATGTAACTCAGATAAATGTATAATAATTAGAGTAGGTTAAAGTTTAGTCGTGATTCTGGCAACGTATTATACATGTCTTTTTAGTGAACAATTTGATAAAATTGATGTTTTCAGCAATTTCTACTGTGGCCGTGAGCACGGTTAAATCCTGTTTTTAACTCTACTTTACCTTTTGGCCGGAGATTCAAATCACCCCTCCGCAACAACAACACGTCTGAAACCTTATTGAAAATTTAACAAATGATCTATTTCCATTTGCCTTTTCTTGACAATTAAGTCTCTCTTTTAGTTTTACTTCGACGAAGTAACCCATACCGGAATTGCACATATTCCCCCCCTCTCTCTCTCTTCCGTTTTTCAATATTGCATTGTTTTCTTTCCTCCCCGAACGCAACCACACCAACTTCCGATTTTCCATTTCTAGGTCTCGTACCTTGATTCTTCAAAATCCATCTTCATCGTAAAAGCAGCTACACTGAATTCGCTTCATTCTGCGTAGTCGCGTTGCCAGCGCTGCTAGGGCTGAATTAGTGGATTCCCGACTCGCCAGATGTTCTTTACGGGCGATTCATCTACTCGTAAGCGAGTTGATTTAGGTGGCCGGAGTTCCAAGGAAAGAGATAGGCAGAAGCTTCTCGAGCAGACCAGATTGGAGCGAAACCGCCGATTGTGGTTGAGGCAGCAAAATTCTGCTGCTCTCAAAATTCAGGTTCTATTTCCTTTTTCCCTTGCGTTTTCTTTTTCGGGTTCCCTTTCGATTCCGTCATTACTTCAAATTTCAGCCGAATGGACACAGCCGCCGACTTGTTCGTGGGTTTTGCTTTTTTCAGCTGGGACTTTCTTTCAATTGTTTTTTAAGAAGAAACAATCTTATAATTGATATATGAAAAAGAAGAAAATGTTCAAGTAAACAAACTCCCAAAGGGAGTGAAAAGAGAAATTCCAAAAAGAGACCAAAAAGCAAAAAAATACAAGAAAATAAGTCAATAAAGAACAAAGCTCTGAGAATTATAAGCCAGAGATAGCCATGGGGAAACCAAAAAACTACAAAGCCGAATCTTGAAACACCATAAGACTCCAAGATCCATTTGGGAGTAATCTTTAAGCCACCGAATCCGCTTCTTGATGTGACACTTGAGAGAGATACAGATGGATCTTTCTTCTCGATAGTTGACTAACTCTTATTTAGAAAGGTGATATAGCCATCCAAACGGGAAGGAGACATACTAGAAATTATTTTGAGACATGTAACAATGTTGTCCCTCGAAACATCCAGAGGAAAATCCATAGCCCAGGACGAAAATGAGGACAAAGACCATTTGAGAAGTTCTGAATGCAAGCTTGAATAAGGGATACCAAAACCTAGTGAGTTATAAACAGCCAAAGAAAATCTTCGGCAAACTAAAACCTTTCACTCGTCAAAAACTTAAATGACTTGTCTTTAATTGCAAATTTATATTCTCCAGCATAACATGCTATCGCCAAATTGCTTGAGGAATATCGACTGCAGCTGTCTTTGCCTCTCTCTCCTCTTGTCCCCCGTCCCCCCTTCTTTTGTTGACGTGGATGTTAATATCACTTTTGAAAATAGGCGAACTTCATCTGTGATTCCTTAAGGAGTTTGATACATTCAACGTGCGGAATTTTATAATAGTGGATCATGGTGTTTAGCCAGTGTCTCCTGTTCTGGGATAACGTGTAATTTGAGGCGAACTGCTTGTGATTTTGATTGGAATGAAACAATGGCTTCCAGTTCCGCTTTCCTGCTCCTTCATTTCATTTTTGGAGGAAATAAAACGTGGAACTCTTTTCCAATTTTCCTCCAATGAACCAACCTTGTTTATGTAGCAAAGGTCTAACATATTTTAGTACCAATCTGATATCAGTGCTCACCTCGTGTTTACCAATTGTTTACCAATTGTTTTCAAAGCGTACAAGAGGATCTCCAGTTTATATCAATACAATACTGATGGATAATTAGATGAAAGCAAAGCATTCACTTTTTCTTGAACGGGATTTGATCTCTTATTTTCTTTCCATGGAGCAGGGGCTTTCATTTCATGTTAATATGTTATATACTCTATTGTCTAGTTATTTACTTTACATCCTTGAAAGTAGTTATTATTTGGTTTTACTATTTAGTTTTTTGGACTTTCGTCACGATAAGTCACGTATCCATCTGCTGATTTTTACTTTGACTAGTTTATTTCTACAGAAATGCTTCAGAGGGAGAAAGGCCTCTGAAGCTGAACATTCTAAGGTGCGAGAGCAATTTCATGTTACTTATGGAAAGCATTGTGAGAAAGTTGACAGGTAGAAATTAAAATCTGTATGTAATTGTTATTTAACAACAATAATCATTGTTTATATGAGTTCTTTAGGATCTTCTCTTTTGTCTATTTAAGGACAATAGTCATTTAGTTTTTCCCTACTGCCCCCTATTTCAACTGACTACCTCTAGTGTTCTTCACATTGTTTGTTCAGTCAATAATAACCGTTGTTGATATGTATTGTCTTTAATCTGATCATTGATTTTTTTTTTTAATCTTGAATTGTCACTTCAACTCAGGCATTGTTTTGGTCCTGATTCAGAGTTTTTCCACCAGCTTCTCTTTTTCTATGATGCAAAACATACTGGTGATTTTTCGGTTCTTGTAGAGACCTGCCGGTTACTTCAGAAATTTGTTCAAGATACTGGTAATCAAACAAGTATTTCTTTCCCTGAAAACTGAACCAATTATCTGCTTTTGTTTGGTGTACTATTTTTACCTAGTTTATGGTGTCCAGCAGTTTATCACCTCTCTAATGTTAAAAGAATTCACGTAAATATGCAGATTTTTTATGGAGACAATGTCTCTTCCAGTTTGATGTTTTGATTATTTTTTACAAAAAACTTTCATTCCATATGGAAGAGCCGTATATGTTAGGAGTATTGTAAGATGATGGGGTAGTACCCCTTTCAGAAACTTCTAATATTTGCAGCATATCCTGCATCATAATCCCTTTTATCTTCATATGTTGTTTTTTTTTGAAGTTGGACACAACAAAGTCTAGTCATGTTGGTGTTATTTGGACTGGAGCCCATTTCTTTAGGGGTTTCCCTTGCAGGGCTGTTTTTTTGTATGCCCTCTTTGTTTTTGTATCTATTTTTCATTTCTCTCAATGAAAGTGCCGTTTCTTAATAAAAAAAATGTTGGTGTTATTTGGAAGCCAGTTGACGAATTTTGCTCGTCAAATGATTATTCAATGTTACTTATAGATAACCTTTGGGCAGTTATTAGGGTCTAGGAATGCTTATGGTGATTTTCTTTTGGAATATTATTATAAAAGTGACTAATAGCAATATCTCAACTCTCAAGATATTGATTGCTTTCCCAACCACTGTAACACCCTTTTTGTTATTTCTATGTTTTCTTGTGCTGCTTCTGGACTTGGTTCCGAACTTCCCAGAGTAATAATTGTCAATATTAAAGTATTTTCCCATAACTATTGCTAGAAAATTTTAACCTTTTTGTGGTCACCCTACTAGGGGATGTAGTGAGCATCTTTGCTGGCAAGGATTATTTTTGTAACAAAGCCTTGGTGGACTACAGAGTTAAGAAACTTGCATATGCTTGCATCCAGACTGTTCATCATAATAGGTAATTAGTTATCTTTTTTTTTTTTTTTAAATATTATGAATGCACAAATCGATGTTTGTTTCGACATTTTTGATCTGTTGGGTTTCCATGCTTCATTGTTTGTTGAGATATTTCTCTATTCAAGGAGATATAGTTGACACATTTTTTCCCCTTGAGCTGATGAAATTGGAAATACTATCATTTTTATATTATAAATTGTTGCGTTGGTGTTTGCACATCATTCTTACTTTGTGTTATTCTGGATAGACATCAATCAAGGGATCAACTTTTTGCCGCACCTAAGAATTCTAACTCATCTACAACTCTATTATTAGACGCGGTTGTTATCTTACTACAACCCAAACTCCCATGGGTTTGTAAAATTGTTGGCTACTTTCTGGAAAGAAATGCCTATGTGCTGATTAGGGATATCGCTTTGACAGGGAAGGTATATATTTAATTCCTTTTTCTTCTGCCTGGTGTAAATTTTTATTTTCTTTTTGTGGTTTCACTTGCAATTATACTTGTAGATGTTTTTCAGAGAACAAATTCACATTTAAGCTATTGCAGGAAAGTACAATTTCACATTCCAACGGTTCAGTGCCTTCTTTAGAACATCTGCTTTCTCTTCTGAGTTCTCATGTTGGTGAGAAGCCATGTTGTTGCCCACGTGTTGATCCCAATTGGAGTTTCTCCTCCCAAATTCTTACTCTTCCTTTATTGTGGCAGACATTCCCTTACTTAAAGGAGGTAGGTTTCCTCCGAGTTTTTCTTATACCAGCAAAATGTGTTTGGTTGGATATCACATTCGTGAACTTCGTTTTATTTTATCCACCTATTTTACATATACTTGTTATAAAGTTAGAGTTTGATATTGGACATATACTTTGTTATAAAGTTTGGTTTTATTACTTTTGTTGCCTTTTCAGCTTTTCGCTAATTTGGGGTTGATTGGACTTACATTCACGAGATGCATTACTGGTTTTCGCTAGAATATTGGACATTACATTCATCATGAACAGCTGACATTACAGGTTATGCCTGCCTTCTTGGAAATGTACTAGAAATTTCCAGAACTGCTCTGTCTCAACCCGACTGCTCATCCGAATTGGTAACTAGCTGATGTATTTTAGTTCGATTTTGCTTCTCTCTCTCTCTCTCTCTCTCTCTCACCATACTCATGCATCTGAAATGAAGTTATGCCTTCCGTTAACCTTGCTGCTTTAGTGCTGTTGGGATGTAATGGTGTTACTGAGGGTCCAAGGTCATTTCTCTCGATAAAGACAGATAGAATATAGGTTGCACAGTGACAGCAAATTTATTGGTTACTTAACTCCAGTATGCTCTGAGGATGCAATGTGGTAATTAAAATGCTAATTTTGGGTCTATTTTTTTTGTACTTTGTTGTGGATAGGCTGTAGACCTTGCTTCCATCACAACATTCTTGCTGGAGCTACTTCCTTCGATAAAATCACCTCTTAAAGATATGAAAGAGAGTATGTATTCACGATCACCTTCATTCTTTTTCTTGATTTTTTGCTTCATTTCAGTTAAATTTGTTATCTAGTTTATCAGAAGTGACATCATCTGCCTTCCCGTTTATGTGGCCAATGATGTTTTGAATCTGTATGTCATCAATAGGTGCTTTGTTGGGTGAGGATGATGTGGTTGTGTCTGATCAAGAAATAGAATTTGTTTTGGATAAAGATGTTGAGAAGCAGATATGTGATGCTATTGATCCACGATTTCTCCTGCAGTTGGTATCTTATCTTCCCGTCTTGTATTTTTGGTTGACCATGGAAACAACAATTTAATTGACAATTTGGAATTGGTTTATGCTTTCCAGGCAAATGCTTTATTTGGACAAATTTCACGAGTCAGTGGGTCTTATGATGGTCCTGATGATAAAGAGGTCACAGCTGTTGGCACAGCCTGTGCTTTCCTGCACGTCACTTTCAATACCCTGCCTCTGGAACAAATTATTACTGTTCTAGCATACAGAACAGAGTTAGTTCCAGTACTTTGGAATTTTATAAAAAGGTGCCACGAGAACCAAAAATGGTCATCGTTTTCAGAGAAGCTAGCATATTTATCAGGAGATGCTCCTGGCTGGCTCTTACCTTTGGCTGTTTTCTGTCCTGTGTACAAGTAAGATTTACTCTATTGATCCTTGTTTATCTACTTTTGAACTGAGTTTAGATTCATGATTTGATGTTATATATAGTAATGTTGTGAGATTTGGCATGTCCTGATTAATTTTTTTTATGGGTCAGGCACATGTTGACAATCATTGATAATGAGGAGTTTTATGAGCAGGAGAAGCCACTATCATTAAAAGATATCAGATGCCTGATTATCATTTTAAGACAGGTAGGATGTCTTGAAAGGTCTGTAAATACAGTGCTGCAATGGTAGAAACTTTCTTAACACCTGTGTTAAAAAATTCTTTTCATTTCTGGATAAATACAGTTCCTGCTTTAGATTTAGTTGCTATTGTAACCATGGAAAAAAAAGTAGAAGGGGCTGCTTAGTTTAAGATTGTCATATTCTTAGTGTTTTCATTTATTCTACTTTATGCAGGCCCTATGGCAGCTTTTATGGGTGAGTCCTGCAGCTCCCAGTAACTTTGCAAAACCTGTTGCTAGTGCCCATGTTACTAAGAGGCACACTGTTGAATTTATTCAATACAGGGTTACGATTGTAGCTTCGGAGCTCCTGTCACAGGTATATCAGTTCTTTCAGTTATGTATTTTCTTGTTGGTTGCTTTAAATTCCATATCCCTATTTGATATTTTATGATGCATGAGTGCAAGAAATTTTCCAGACAGAATAGGCCTTTTCTTCTTGTCTTGGCTTCTATGAAATTTTTTGAGAAAGGCTTGTGTATAATTATTTGCTTCATTTTGTTTGTCTCCACGTAGTTGCAAGACTGGAACAATAGACGGCAATTTACACCCCCCAGTGACTTCCATGCTGATGCTGTGAATGATTATTTCATTTCTCAGGTAATGGTTCGTAGTGAATATTTATGTTTTGATGATTTACTTTCTAATACTTTTCCTAATTATTTATTTATTTATATTTTTTTTGTAGGCAGTGATAGAAAACACCAGAGCAAATGACATACTGAAGCGAGCTCCATTTTTAGTACCATTTACAAGCAGGGTTAAGATTTTCACTGTAAGCAAGTTGTGTTGTTTGTTTATTTATCGAGTATTTTTTTCTTGTCGTGAGTGAGTAACTGAAACATGTAAGGCTGTAAATCATAATTCTTGTCGCTAAAATTCATTTCACAGTCACAATTAGCTGCAGCTAGGCAAAGTCATGGATCTCATGCAGTTTTTGCTAGAAATCGGTTTAGAATTCGACGAAATCATATATTGGAAGATGCTTACAATCAGATGAGTGCATTGTCTGAAGATGATCTTCGAGGATCGGTAATTTTACACTTCCATTGTTAAACTAGCGCATGTAAATTATGGTCTTACTTCTATTTTTCTCCCCTGCCCTTGTGGAGATGTTGTTTTTCTTGGTTCCTTTGTATCTTATAGTTGTAGAGTTATGTGTAGTTGTTTGTTTAGTTTTTTTATTGTATGTGTTGGATCAATTGCTTTAGTTGCCTGCATGCAGATACGCGTATCATTTGTCAATGAATTTGGCGTTGAGGAGGCTGGAATTGATGGTGGTGGTATTTTCAAGGATTTCATGGAGAACATTACACGTGCAGCCTTTGATGTGCAGTATGGTTTATTTAAGGTCATTATGACATTCTTTATTATTAGCATGGTTTGTTATTATTGTGGAAATCTTGGACAATATAAATCATTATAAGAAGAAGATTGTCATAGGTGTTTGAAATCGCTTTTCAAAATAAAAATGGTTGTTTGAAATCTGTTTCTTAGAATTTCAGGAAGATTTGAGTACATACTGATCGATTCTTCTAATTTGTGTAATTATCTGCTTGTGATCCAGGAAACAGCCGATCACTTGCTCTACCCCAATCCTGGTTCAGGAATGATACACGAGCAACATCTCCAATTTTTCCATTTCCTCGGAGTTCTTTTGGCAAAGGTATGATGATAATGCCTATTCATACATGTACATGCAGTTTACTCTGGTTGGATGTTAAAGTATTAATGTATCACCTGAAACAAGAGTATGAATACAATGTACTAGTTTGATATATGCCGTATTCTTACCATCGGAAGTGTTTACCCACTTGGTCGGATCCTTCATTCTGCAAGCTTTCTCTTATAGAGTTTATGGTGTTCAAATTCCTCACATCAAAAAACTTTCTAAGTAATTTTAGTTCTAATGCTTAGAGATCTCAATTGCATCAAGTAATTTCTGACGGGATGCTGTTTTACCCTTCTTCCTGTAGGCCATGTTTGAAGGCATTCTTGTTGACATACCTTTTGCAACATTTTTCTTGAGCAAGTTAAAACAAAAGTAAGATTTTAGAGGACTTAATGTTCTTCTGTTTTATATTTTATGCATTAATCTATTAATCAAAACATTGATGACCATATCAATGACTACTAGCAAGTTTCTAGACACATGCATATTTAGGGTCCCAGAAATATTACATTTTATTTCGGGTCCATTGCACACTGATGAGGTTGTCAGTTGCTAGTTTCCAAATGTGAAATTTGGGCTGTTTAATGCTGCATTCACTTTTGCAATATGTCATAAGTCTGCATTTTCAGTCTTACCCATCCAAGAATCTCTGCACTCGATTTCAGTATTTGAGTTCATTGCTTTCTGTATGATTTATGAGATTTTAACATTACATCGTTACCTGGTATAAGATATTAGAACTATATTCCCGAATATATTAACCCTTGCCGCATATTGAAAATTGCCACATGCTTAACCAATCACCAGGTACAACTATCTGAATGACTTGCCATCCTTGGATCCTGAATTGTATCGCCATCTTATTTTCTTGAAGGTACGTATCCCCTGAGATCACTTCTAGCTGATACTACACTTCCCTTCCTTGATCAATGATCTAGATCAGTATAGTATCCTGGTAGAGTCTCATGCTCACTCATTATTATAAGTTCTGGGAGTTTTCCATCTGATTTTCTGGACACAGCATTTTGAAGGTGACATTTCCGAACTGGAGTTATATTTTGTTATTCTAAACAATGAATATGGAGAGCAAACAGAAGAAGAGCTGCTCCCTGGAGGAAAAAACCGTCGTGTGACCAGTGAAAATGTCATCACATTCATTCATCTTGTTGCCAATCACCGTTTGAACTTTCAGGTATTGCTACAATTTGTCCTTGGTTTATCTTAGTTGCCCTCCCTACTCAGTTTTGATACCAAAAAAGAAAAAAATCTTCATACTCAGATACGGCAGCAAAGTTCTCATTTCTTGAGAGGGTTTCAGCAGCTTATACAGAAAGAATGGATTGATATGTTTAATGAGCATGAATTCCAGGTATCATCGATCCACTGAACTTATTAACATGGTTTGCATTAAAGTTTGCTGCTATTTCATCCCTTAGTAACTTGGTTATCATTCCACATCAACTACCGAATCTTGAATCTTGCTTCTTTCAATAAGAACTCTCTCCTCTTGGACTTAAACAAGCATTGTATCACTCATGTTGGTATCAACCTTAAAAAAAAAAAACTCTTGGAAGATTTGAGAATGTTCGAACAAGCATCATATCTTCACCAATGGTTAATTTGAGAAATATTTTTCTCCTAGATCATACAATAACTTCTGAGTGAAGCACCAATGTTTTTATTTTTATTCTTCATAGTTTGCATTCTTCTTGGTGGATGGGTAGGGGGTAGAGTGGTTCTGATAATGTGCTGTTATTCAGCTTCATTTTTCCATTTGTTTGACTGGTCTATTTCTTTTCAGCTTTTGATATCAGGATCACTAGACAGCTTGGATGTTGATGACCTACGGACACATACTACTTACTCCAGTGGCTATCATAAAGTAAGTTCTTCTAATCCCTTTTTTCTTTGTATGTTTTTTTTTGTATGCCTCTTTGTTTTTGTATCTATTTTTTCATCTCTCAATAAATTGCAGTTTCTTATAAAAAAAAAACATTTTACTACACTTGTGCAATCTGAATTACGATGTCAAGTTAATTAAAAATCATAATCGTGCATAAATTTAGCTAGAACTGTTGACTGCTATTAATTCATACTTGTAGTCCTCTTATGTTTCTGTGACAATGGAAACAAAAATTGCAGTTGTATTATTTAGGATTCACTGATTGTTCAAGCGCAATGATGATAAAGAAAGAGCTCTCATATTGTTTTAATGATGTTTTTTGCTTCTGTTGAATAACTTGAATTTGAAGACCAAAAGGTTGATGTTGAGCCATGGTTTTGGAAACTTCGGGATACTGATTTTTTGTCCATGCTGGCAGGAACATTATGTCATTGAGATGTTTTGGGAAGTTATCAAAAGCTTCTCAGTAGAAAATCAAAAGAAATTTTTGAAGTGAGTCGTTTCATTGCACTAGCACTTGGCTACTTCTCATTTCTAATTGACATTGACTTAAAGAGAACTGAAATTTAGAAATATAAAAATTGAATCGTGCTTTTCATCAGGTTTGTTACTGGTTGCTCTCGAGGACCGCTTCTTGGCTTTAGATACCTCGAGCCATCTTTTTGCATACAAAGGTAATTGTTATCGGTTCATTTTCTCCCTTTTCTGGGTAACAGTAGACTCATGTTCTTTATCATTATTGTTGTTGTTTTGATTTCCCCACAGGGGGGGATAAGCTCATTTGTTCTTGAGCTTAAACTAATTTACCATGCAAGCAAAATTTCACGTGAAAATGTAATTCAGTGTGAGAGGTAAATAAATGTGTAATGAGGGCCGGCCTAGTGAAGTATTCCTGGACACACACCTAAAACTGTATTCGGGCACTTGTACATTCGTGTGTGTTGGACTTTAAAAACATTTCTGTTTAATTTGCAATTTAACACCCATGGACACAGTTGTCTTGGCCAGTAAGGAGAATAGTCGTATTCAAATTTATATTTCTATGATCTAGATAGATATGTTATTAATCTGACACTAGTTTCTTATTCCTGTTTCAGGGCTGCTGGTAATGCAAATGAAGAAGCTCTTGATCGCTTGCCTACATCGGCCACTTGTATGAATCTTTTGAAGCTTCCTCCTTATAGGAGGTGCGTCACTGTGGATATCATTTCATCTCTGTTTTTTTGGTTATGTTATCCTTCGGTTTTGAAGATCTTCCATATGTTTTTATGATGCAACCATCCGATATTAGGAAACATCACTATAGAAAGAGATGCTGGGAACACGGGAAACTAAAAGTTGTAGCCTAGTGTTATGTCTTATAAGTTAAATTGCTTTCATCTTATATAAGCCAGTAAAGTTTCAGCTTTGGGACAGAAATTCGCCATTTACAACGTATGGCTAAGTTTCCTGCTACATTGATTTCATTTGCGGCTTCCTGAATTATGATGGTGTTATGCTTCCATCTCACCAAGAGAAAATTGTTTTTTTTTCTTTAAAATGTAATCATGTGAAATTAAGATTTTGTAGCTTTAATTGAAGAACTCTTGATAACTCCTCTATGATTTGTAATGCAGCAAAGAGCAACTGGCAAACAAATTGCTGTATGCCATAAATGCAGATGCGGGTTTTGATTTAAGCTAATGTACATAGTACCTGCTCAATGTTCCTTCTATTCTCCTTCGTACTTTGCATTGGACGGATCATATGAGGAAATATATAAAGATGCATGTGGAGCAAGTTGGAGGACCAGATAAACTGCAAGGGGAACCACTTGAGCATAGGTCGGACTCTGAAAGCCATTTCTGGCCAGTGCTGATTTAAATTGAAAAATGCCTAAAAAATATACGACTCAGCCAGAGATTGCGTCTGCCAAGCAGGTATCGCATTGGCTATGGAATAAGTTTGTACAAAAATCTTAGGATTGTTTTGTTGTGTCATAGAGGAGCCATGGCCCTACCCCTATTTTAGCTAGGATCTTAGAAATTGAATACACTCTCACTAAAGACGGTGTATATAATATATTTATATTTATGTATGTATATTCTTGTTTCTCGATCGTACAGAGAAATACAGTACCTGGTGATTGAGGAAGGTCTCAAATGGTTTCGGAGTTACTTGTACATTCTGGACTTAGTTATCTTGCACCACGTTCTTGTTCTTGTTATTATTCCAGAGAATCAGAAAGAAATACAGGAGCATTTTTGTTAATTGTGATTGAGGTGCAGTAGTCTGTTATCCGTACCAATGGCGTTGTCCCCTTGTTAAGAGTTCTATAAATACGGACATACCTCGCTCCAATGGGTAGTCTAGTTGGCAAGTGCTTGAGGTCTCTTGGTCTGAGCTTAATACTAAAAACTCTTGATGTCTTCCAGGTCTCGGTTTTGGGACAGGTGTGGATAGTCTAGTTGGCAAGTGCTTGAGGTCTCTTGGTCTGAGCTTAATACTAAAAACTCTTGATGTCTTCCAGGTCTCGGTTTTGGGACAAGTGTGGATGTCTCTGGGTACAGGGGAACAAAGTTTCAACTCCCAATTCTAAAAAAAATAATATATAAATACTGAAATACTTTATTTACTATTTTGTTTAAAATAATCGTGTGAGTTTGTTTTTTTTTTTGAGATTTGTGTTATTTACATTACACATTGAGTGGTAGTATTGAAATTGATTACAACAAATTTTCATAATAATTCGAGTATAGATTGATTTTTTCCTCTAATATCAGAAGTTGGATCCTTATTTGCATTTAATGAACTCAAAAAGGAAAAAAAAATCTTAAATAAACTTCCACATTTCTTGATCAATATGGATTATGGAGTAAGAGGATAATATGAAATTCAGAAAACCCTTTCAATTTAATTTCAGACACGATTATTATTTTAAAATTATTGAAATATTTTGTTATTTTTGCTCGAAGTTGGTGTTGGGTCATATTTGATCAACATTGATAATCTAATATTTAAAAATAACTTTTTTTCACTGCGTCATTATTTAATGAGACTAATGTGTTCTGCTTCTTTCACCATCTAAGAATTCTATTAAAAAAAAAAATTCTAAAAAACAATGGAATAAATCCCATATATATTGTCAAACGCAAATGCAAGTGGAGATAAAAGATTATACTATATAAACAAAATGAAGACAAAAAATTGGTCAAAAAAAGTCACCGACCCGAGGCCAAGGCCGGCAACACAGCCGTGGGGAGCAAGGTCTCGCATTGGAAAGAAGGCGCCTGGCCTGCTTCCTTCACTTCCTTTCTCTGCCTCCATTTCCAATCAGTTACAGCTATCACTCAATTACGCGCGAAGAATAATAATAATACAGATTGAAACAGGCAACCCAGAAGATCATCAAACATGGTGAAGGTACGGATGAACACCGCTGATGTCGCCGCCGAGGTGAAATGCCTGAGAACATTGATAGGCATGCGATGCGCCAACGTCTATGATCTCTCACCCAAGGTTTCTTTCCCTCCGTCTTCTTTTCAGTGCCCTTTCGCTTGCCACTCATCTTCTGTTGCTCTAGCTAGCTCATAATCTATTTCCTCGGCTTCTGGATTAATCTTCTCTTGGAACTAATATACTAGAGAAAGTGCGGAAAATATACCCTTTCCAAAAACTGCCCTAGAAACTTTGACCAGTAATTGATAACGAATTGCTGCTCACCTATGTTTTTCTGTGTATGTTTCGACGTTTTGGGTGACTCTTGTTACTAACAGCACTGTTGATTGATTATGCTGGAATTTAGTTTGTTTTCCCAAATTGAGATTACATAATAACAGTTTCTCTCTCTATCACCTCCCCAATGCATTGGTTTCTATAGACATACATGTTCAAGCTTATGAACAGCAGTGGAGTCACCGAATCGGGTGAGAGTGAGAAGGTGTTGCTGTTGATGGAAAGTGGAGTTAGATTGCATACGACTGCATATGTTCGGTAAGACGTTATAAATATAACCGCGCATTTCTTTTATATGCTTGGATTAAATTTGCAAGAATTGTTAGAGGATAATAGCCCATAATGCACCACCAGTGGGGAAAAGGAGATAAATAAACCTGCCTTTTTGGTGCTGTAGAGACAAAAGCAATACTCCATCCGGTTTCACTCTCAAACTGAGAAAGCATATACGCACAAGAAGACTTGAGGATGTGCGGCAACTTGGATATGATCGGGTATGTTTCTTTGTTGAAGGTCCTCTCGCATATATGTTTCTTCATTACAGGCCTAATTTTTGGACCTTTCTATATTCTTTCAGATAATCCTATTTCAGTTTGGGCTAGGTGCTAGTGCACACTATGTTATTTTGGAGCTGTATGCCCAGGGTAACATCCTTCTCACGGATTCTGAATTTATGGTCTTGACTCTTCTTCGATCACACAGGTATCTAAGTTAGATAATTTCTTTTGTTTCTTTACTCTTTACTTGGCATGCACACTTGTATAGGTGATGATACATATGCACGAGCACAAGTTTGAAGATAAAATTTACCATACACGTAGCTAAACTTCCATGGCTTTGTGAAACCTGTCTTTTCGTTTTTTGTTTTTTCCCTAATTTTCAGGACCTGTGTTTTTGTTAATTAAGTGTATATGTTTCAATGCCTATCATTTATCTCTTGAATTGCACTTTGTACCTCTCAGAAGAGTTTTTTTAATCTTCCTTAGCTTGGGGATTGGCCTTTCTCTCCTCCTTTCACAACTTTATCCCATCAATGAAATTGTTTCTTTGCCAAAATATATATATATACATCTTCAATGTATTGGTTTATATCCTTATACTTCCAGCTTCCAATGACCCTTTTATTCCTTCAGATAAGGTGGGCAACATTCTCTCGTTGCATGTTTTCTGTTTTCTCATTAAGTAGTTGATTTTATAAATTAAGAAAAGAAAAATTTCAGGGATGATAATAAGGGGGTTGCAATCATGTCACGGCATCGATATCCAACTGAAATCTCTCGAGTGTTTGAGCGGACGACAACTGCAAAGTTGCAGGAAGCACTCACTCTGAATGACAATGTAGTTAAACTTACAGGGATTGGAAATAATGAAACAGATCCTCCAAAACAGCATCTTTCTAACCACAAAGCCTCGAAACCTTCTGTCTCAAGTAAAGCCCAAGGTGACGGCAGTCGAGTCAAACAGGCTACTTTGAAAGCTGTTCTCGGGGAGGCACTGGGATATGGAACTGCACTATCTGAGCACATTATATTAAATGCTGGTCTGATTCCAAATATGAAACTTTGTGGTGATCATAAACTTGACGATAAGTCTCTTCAGCTCTTAGTGGAAGCTGTTGCAAATTTTGAGGATTGGCTAGGGGATGTTATAATTGGTACTAGAGTTCCTGAAGGGTACATTTTGATGCAGAAGAAAGATGTTACAAAGGAAGAATCTGAGGCTGCAACTGCTAGCCAGGTAGTGTTTTTCTTTCATTTTTCTTGATCTGCTTTAGGGTGAAGTATTATTTGTCCCTAAACTTATGGACGAAAGGTCGCATACCTGCATAAGAAAGTTAGTTTTATAAGTTTGTGTAGTTGCTTGCTGTTCGCATTACTTCTACATTTTATTTTCTTTTTCTTTTAATTGCAGATCTATGATGAGTTCTGCCCAATTTTGTTAAACCAATTCATGTCTAGAAAGTATACGAAGTTTGAGACATTTGATGCAGCTCTGGATGAGTTTTACAGCAAAATTGAAAGTCAAAAGTCAGAACAGCAACAAAAGGCCAAGGAGAGCTCCGCAACGCAGAAACTAAACAAAATACGGATGGATCAGGTTTGTCCAGTGAATTTGAATACTGATCAAGTGCACTTCCAAATATTTCTAGATTATATAGTGTTCATCGAAAATTGTAATCATAGTTGATATTTAAAACTGTGTCACGTATGGACTTCAAATTTCTTCTTGAGGGTTTTTCTTTGGTTTAAATGGTTAGAGAGAAATGGAAGAATTCTTTTGGCGGAAAGAAAACCCTTTTGAGGTCAAAATTTATTGTTCACGTTTCTTCTGTAATGCTATAGGCCTGTCAATAATTATAGGCTTTTATTTATTTTTCTGCTGATTCAAAGACCTTTTTGTAACCTCCGTAAAGTCATTCTATCTATTAATGAAATTTTCTTATAAGGGGTGGAAAAAGTTATTCTTAGCTTCTTTGCACTTCATCTGTTATTTGGCATGATATATTTTTTTTTTGATAAGAAACAAACAACTTGTATTCCAAACACAAAACAAGAACAGCCTAAAGGCAGAGGGTTGAGAAAACCCTCCCCTAAGAACTATACAATCACCGCTTTCCAATCACGAAAAATCATTTGTAGACTATAGTTATAAAAAACCTTCTTATGGATTGTTGCCCACCAAGAAGCCGTATGTTGTATATTCACACAAAGAGAATCCACCGAGGACTTCTTATGGATTGTTGCCCACCAAGAACGTATTTGGCATGATATACGTTTGAGTTCTATGTATCACTTCATTCTTAGAGTCATGTGTACTGATATATCTCAATTTTTGTTTAGGGAAATCGTGTAGAACTACTGAAACAAGAAGTGGATCATAGTGTTAAAATGGCAGAGTTGATAGAATACAATTTAGAAGATGTGGATGCTGTTATATTAGCTGTCCGTGTTGCTCTTGCTAAAGGGATGAGCTGGGAGGATCTTGCACGAATGGTGAAAGAAGAAAAGAAATCTGGAAATCCAGTGGCTGGTCTAATTGACAAACTTAATCTTGAAAGGAATTGCATGACTTTGCTGCTGAGCAATAATCTCGATGAAATGGATGATGATGAAAAAACACAACCAGTTGATAAGGTGAAAAATGTATAGTTTAGCTACAGCTTTATCTTCCTATGTTCTAAATTTTTGCTTGATATGAAAAAAGAATCGTTCTCTTCGGTGGTTTTTATCTCAGTTTATTGAATAAGGGTTGTAATTAAACTACTTCATTATATTGTACGTTGTTGTATTGAATCCTCTGGTACCTTGTGTTCGTGCGTCCAGCATTATTATCACCAGTTATTTGTCCCCTTTATTTAAAAATTATTCTCCTAGCCTGATTTGTTCTAATTGGGGAGTTTTTGTTGCAACTTTTTAAGTTTTTAGTTGTATTTTCACTCTCTAGAGAGTTTGTATCTTTGAACAATTTTGTTCCTTTCATTATTTCAATGAGAAGTTCATATCTTGTTAAAGAAAAAAAAAATCACCAGTCATAGACGCTTTTACTTTGCATTTTATCCATTTCCTTTATGGCATTCTTATAAATTTCACATTTCATAATCTTTCTTAGGTGGAAGTGGATATATCACTTTCAGCTCATGCTAATGCTCGGCGATGGTATGAACTTAAGAAAAAACAAGAGAGCAAACAGGAGAAGACTATCACAGCACATGAAAAAGCTTTTAAAGCTGCTGAAAGAAAAACTCGTCTTCAACTTTCCCAGGTAGCATTACAATGGTGGTATTTTTCTCCCTTGATGTCGTGCTGTAACATATTATATACTTTATCTTTGGTCTGTAGAAGGGCACGTTTATGACCTATTGCTAGAAACAAGAATGGTGATGTTGGCGCACTTGATGCTTTAATCAGTGAAACAGTTTTCCTGACATAATCATCTTTGCAGTTTTCCTGAGAGCTATGTTATGGGGTATTTGGCTGGAAAGGAAACATGGATTGTTTACGGGTGGAAAAGTCTGTGGACTATGTCTGGGATTTAGTTAGATTTAATACTTCGTTATGGGGCTCGGTTTCTAAGTCCTTCTGTAATTATAGCTAGGCTTTATCCTTTTGGATTGAAGTCTTTTTCTTTAGGGGGCTTCCTCTTTCTGGGCTGATTTTTGTATGCCCTTCAGTTGGTCCTTTTTTGTAGTTCTTGTATCTTTTTCATTTTTCTCAATGAAAGTATTGTTTCGTATAAAAAAAAAAATCTTTGCAGTCTTAAAATTTGTCATATCTGGCATGGACCATTTAAAATATGTGCCGTTTCTGGCATGAACCAACTAAAAATTTAGCAAATTTGATGTTAGCACACTCAAGTTTATTTAGCAAGGCTTACTGCATCTAGTTTATTTGAGGTTGAAGGTTTATTGGAATTTTATTAAAGTCAATTCTAGCAATAGGTCATATATGTTTTATGTTTTCATTAGTCTCAATGAAAAGTTCGGTTTCTTATATAAAAAAAATTGGTTTTAGCATAAGATCCTCTACAGTTTGGTCTCTGTTCTATGTTTCAGATGAGTAAAAATAACATTATATGTCATATGGGTATAGATGATGTTATTTTTTTTATAGGAAACGAAACTTTACTAATGGTCATTTGTTCTTATTTATCTTATTGATTTCTTTCTAAAACTATCTCTATCTATCTTATTTAATACTTGTAAATTTGAATCTGTGAATGTTGTTTGAGAATAACAAATCCAATCCAGAAGAAATTTTAAATTTAATTGTGTTTACAGATCAACACGACCTTACTTGAAAATGGTTTGTTCTATAGGTTGTTCAATTTTGTTCTTAGAACATTATAACAAGGTATTGATCAACAATGAAAAATCAATGTTGTATTACCTCACCTCTAAGATTGAAGTGAACTATCCAACTTCAATCAGTATTGCAATTTATTTATTTATTTTAATGAAAAACCAAGATTTCATTGGGAAAAGAATGGAAGATGACAAGAGAACAAAATAACAAGCAAAGGGCTCTAAAAATCCAGCCAAAAAGGCCTGTTACCGGGGGAGCCTCCCAATTAACTATATAACAAACGGCTCCAATCCAAAATAGTGAACCTAAAGGATTGACTTGTGGCTTCTGGAAGTTCTGAGAGGGGCACCTAAGAGAGAAATCTAGAATTTTGTGGGGCTGTGCTGTTAATTAGGGTCCTTGTTTGGTGTCTCTGTAACAAAAGGAATCAGAGGGTTTTTCAGAACAAACCCTCATCACACCAATTTTTTTGTAATAGTGTACAACTCAATGCTTCTTTATGGTGCATCGGTCAGAGTATTTTTTATTTTTTCTTTTTGTAATTATAGTCTCTCCATGACCATTCAAGATTGGAAGGCTACTCTCCATTAGTTTTCTTGGGAGGGGGATCCCTCTTCCCCCTGCCCTTAGGCTGTTAGCTCTCCTTTTTCAATACATATCATGTTTCTTATCAAAAAAGAAAAAAATGATAATTATCCTTGGAGACTGACACTCAAGTAGAGACATTAAACCTAGTCAAGGACCACACCTCCTCCAAGTTCACCCTTCCAAGTAAAACCTCCTCCCTAGTTCTCTCTCCATCCCTAACTTCTTTCATTTTATGCGTGTATCTATCTATGGATAATGTCGGTATATATAGGTACAAGTACATTACCTATAATATACAAAATGATTATGGATATCTTTGTGGTTAATGATTTGCGAAATACAACTCTCTTATTCATTTTGCATCTACTCAGCTCATAGCTGGTGTGTCTGCAACCATGTTCGATTAGAGGGATGTATTTTGTAGGAAAAAAGACTGTATTGTGTCTATTTTGTTGGTTTCTTTCTCCTAATATTATGACATTCTCTTATAATAACTGTCTGCCGATTCTTTGAAAAAAAAATATGCAGGAAAAAACAGTTGCGACAATATCTCATATGCGCAAAGTTCATTGGTTTGAGAAATTTAATTGGTTCATTAGCAGTGAGAATTATTTGGTCATCAGTGGACGTGATGCTCAACAAAATGAGATGGTAGTCAAACGTTACATGTCAAAGGGAGATCTGTGAGTAATTTTCTTGCTTTTGATAATTGCCTCACATCCAAGCTCAAACAAATAAAACAGTATTGAGTATGTTGATGTGTAATTACTGTCCCTAGGTTTCTAAAGCTACTGTACTTCGAGGCTTGAAACATGGGTATGATAAAAGATCCGACTTTATATAGATAAAAAAGCAAGTTGAAAGGTTGCTGTTGTAGGCACTTTCTGTTGAATTGTTCGAGGAACCGGGATGCTTTATTTTGTTCTCTTGTTTGTTTAACATTTCTTTCTGCTCATCTTTTATAAAGATGCATCCAATCATTCAAAAGTTATTGCTAGAAGCCACAATTTTTCATTCTAAGCATTGCCCAAGGTCAAGATTGAGAGCACATTGTTTAGGTCTACCTGGAACTTAATTTGAGAGTCCCTTTCGGATGGGCCTTCTTTTATACCTATCCTCCAGAGACACACCGTGATATCCAAATTAAGCCATATGTTGTTTTCTTTTCTTTTGAAAAATTCTCGCATCAAGGACAACATTATGAGACTTGAACTCAGGGTCTCTGACTTGAATCCAGTTGACGTAGGATCCACATATACACATACACTAGTATTTATACATATATTAGATAAAAAACTTATTTCATTAAATAAATGAAATTACATACACACATACCCTAGTATTTATACATATATTAGATAAAAAACTTATTTCATTGAATAAATGAAATTACAAAGGGAGGGGAGGAAGAACTAAAGCCCCCAGCCAAGGAAGATTACAAAAAGCTCTTTCAAATGGCACAGAGAGAGCTTAGACTGTAATTAAAAAAAACAATCATAGAGCTTGCAGTAACCATTATTCAGGTTTTGCACCTAATTTTAGCTCTCATAGTCCTAACTATGGTAATCCTGTGATCCTAATTTTACCGTGATGCTGTTTTCATTATCTCACAGATACATCCATGCTGATTTGCACGGAGCTTCTAGCACTGTGATTAAGAACCACAGGCCTGAACAACCAGTGCCTCCACTCACGTTGAACCAAGCAGGATGTTTTACGGTAAGTTATCCATAATGAGACAAACTTGTAATCAGTTATATGGTGAATCATCTTGTTGGTTGAATTATGATTCAGATTGTTTTTGTTAATTTTATTTTGTAATAGGTTTGTCACAGCCAGGCATGGGATTCAAAGATAGTCACTAGTGCCTGGTGGGTTTATCCACATCAGGTCAGTAAAACTGCTCCTACAGGGGAATATCTTACAGTTGGGAGTTTCATGATTCGTGGAAAGAAGAATTTTCTTCCTCCACATCCTCTTATCATGGGTTTTGGATTGTTATTTCGCCTGGATGAGAGCTCTTTAGGTTCACATTTAAATGAAAGGAGGGTAAGAGGTGAGGATGATGGAGTGAACGATGTTGAAGAAAATGAACCTCTCAGTGAAGAATCTGATACTGAATATGAGAAGAGAGAATCAGAAGAAGTATCCAATGCATCTGCAGATTCATTTAAACCAGTTATAAAGAACTTATCTGGATCTGAAAACACTGAATCACTTAAAATTCCTGTTGAAGGTGGAATGACCTTGAATGGTGTCAATAAGGATAACCAACCTGATGCTAGAGATAATAAAGTTTCCCTTGCCACATCACAACTTGAGGATCTCATTGATAAAGCTCTTGAGCTTGGATCTGCCACTACATCTAGCAAAAATTATACATTAGAGACTTCTAAGGTTGATTCGGTCGATGTACACCTTCTAGATGATAAAAAAGCTGCAGTGAGAGAGAAACCCTACATCTCAAAAGCCGAAAGAAGAAAACTGAAGAAAGGTCAGAATAGCAGTTCTATAGACAGCAATGTCAAGCAGGAAAGTGAAGGATCAAGAGATAGCGATGTTTCTTTTACTCATCCTGAAAACAAGGTTAGTAATCCGAAGTCAGATTCTGTAAAACTCAGCCGTGGTCAGAGGGGTAAGCTCAAGAAAATGAAAGAAAAGTATGCTGATCAAGATGAAGAAGAAAGAAGCATCCGCATGGCTTTATTGGCTGTAAGCATTCGTGTTTTACTTTCAAATGGTTGAATATTTAAATTGAGATTTATTAGTTTTTTCTCTCTTTTAGCTTGACTTGGGGAGAAATTCAATCTACTCTTCTCTTCACCTCATAGCAATGTATTTTCCTGTTGAAAGATCGCACAACCGTGACAGCCCAATATGTCTACCCATATTATATTATACGCATATAAATTCTCTGCATTGCATGTCTCTATTTCTTATTTTTCTTGTAAAATTACCTCAAAACATGCCCAAATTAGTGTTATATCTGTATTCAATGTTTGTCTATGCTTCTCAACTTTGCATTATAATGCTGCTATGGATATGGAAGTTGCTTTAATTTTATTCCACCGCTACAGATGTGAATTTGTTGGCTGTGAATGATGTTTTTGATAACTTGGCTCTCCAACTTTGAAGTTCATGCTTCGAACCCTTGATCTAGTAGACACTTTGATAGGAACCATTCTTATATTTGTACTAAGAGAGAAAAGATTACAAGGTAGAGAAAAAGTTGGGAGTCTTCCCTACTCTCCCAATTCCGAACTACTTGAAATATTTACCCGATGGCTTTCTACCTCCAACCCCCACCACCATCCACACTCATAAATTCACTTTATTTATAACCGCCTTCACTCCCGACAAAGTCAGTAGGTAATGACGAAAATGTCCCTAACATCTACCCTATCACACTTGAAAATAGAAATGTGTTTCTTAGAGATGGTGCATGAAAATGATGAACGTGTAGAAAGAATAAATGTTATTTTATTTATTCTAGTTTCTGATTGTCGATCTATCACTCCATAATTGGTAATATTTTTGGTTTATAGTCCTCAGGTAAACTAACGAAAAATGAAGGGCCTCAAAATGCGAAGGAAACGACTTCCGAAGTGAAGAAACCTGATGGAGGTAAATATTCTTGGTTTCCACTATTTTAAAAGTGTGACCATTTAGTCTACAATTACCAATTATCAAAGTTTGAGGCTGTTCTAAAATGTTCTAGTGCACACCGGATCTCCAAATGAGCCTTGTGAAAAGGACAAGCTAAAACTTGCTCTTGAGGTTATGAGTTAAAATTCGGTGGCATTTTCTTAGACATTTAATGTCTTATTAAACTCTCCATAACAAGTGTTTTGAAGCTAATAGTTTTCTTTGGCCTTGGGGCGGGTGCGGGTGCGGGTGCCTCTGGTATGGCGACAAAGGTCCGAGTCCTAGGTTATCAGACCAAAAAAAAAAAAGTTAATAGTTTTCTTATGAATTGGTCCAATTGAAGTGTATCTACTATCTGAACGCTCCCTAACAAGTGTTTTGAAGTTAATAGTTTTCTTGGGCCTTGGGCAGGTGCGGGTGCCCTGGTATGGGGACAAAGGTCCAAGTTCCAGGTTAACCAAAAAAAAAAAAAATGAAAGTTGATAGTTTTCTTATGAATTGGTCCAATTGAAGTGTATCTACTCTCTGAACACCCCTTAAGAAATATAAACTTTTGGTTGATATTTGAAAATTTAAAGCTAAAGTCTTTCTATTAAAAAATACATAACAACAAAGCGCTTAAAATTGAACTAATCATACTTATACTCTTAAAAATTACAAGAAAACATACTTTCTGTAAAAAACATAACCAACAAAGCCCCCCAAAGAGGTGGAAGAGCAGGATCTTTGGAAAGTTACAAGCTACAGATTTTTCTATAAAAGATATAACTGGTTCTGCAGGTGTTATAGTGGGAAAAAAAACCATGTGAAAGGTAATCACGTTTCATTTGTAGATGGACAGTAATTTCCTGCTTTTACGGAAGTCAAGACTCGGGCTGGAGAATCTCTTTGACATCTTTTGTTGTTTTCCCTCGAGAGAGTCTGTACAGTGGGTATTCAAGATGCTTTCTACAGGTTGTACAATGTGGCTATTTCCAGAAGGAGATTTGTTAATCATTGCAAAATGCCCTAAAGTTTATGGAGAAGCTGGATAAGTGGTAGTGAGTAGAAAACTGTAATACCTAAATGAGGCCACTTAACTCTTTTTCAAGCTGTTATTAAAGCATTCCAATTGATAATGAGTTGGAGGAATGGATATCTTGAATAATGATCACCAAAATTCATGTCTGGATGGATTATGTGAGTTCTGAGTAGCTCTGATCAATACACTACGATGTCCTTTGACCATTTTAATTCTAGAGCACCCCTTTTTCTTGTACGTTTGTATAATACACAGATTTACATTTTTATGATCGTAATTGAGGTTCCCTATTTAAATGGAGGCTTATGCCTCATACTGCAGGTTTATACTTGCACATCTTCAAGAAAGAAAAGTTCGAGGTTGCCTTTAGCCTGCCTGCTATCAATGAAATGTTTGTCTGGTTTCTTATCCAAATAAATAAATTCATAACTTAGATATCTATCCAATAAGTAAGCTCAGACATAATGGTCCAGGTTTATAATGCATGGTCCTATGATGGGGTCATATACTTTGACGTCATTTATTTAGTATGAATACCTGCGGAAGAAGATATTGTAGATTATTTCTCTCTGATTGTCTATTCTATGCCAGGTGCTGAAGAAGCTCCAAAGATATGCTACAAATGTAAAAAGCCAGGTCACTTGTCTCGAGATTGTCGAGAACGTCCTGATGATCTTTCACAGAGTCACTCGAACGGTGCAACTGAAGACAATCGCCAAGTGGTCTTGGATAATGATGCTGAATTGGACAAGATAACTATGGAAGAGGATGATATTCATGAGATAGGCGAAGAAGAGCGAGAGAAACTGAACGATGTGGATTACTTGACTGGAAATCCTTTGCCTACTGACATTCTCTTGTATGCTGTGCCGGTTTGTGGTCCTTACAGTGCAGTGCAATCTTACAAATACCATGTTAAGATTGTTCCGGGACCTCTAAAGAAAGGGAAAGGTAAACTAGCATTCATATTCAACAGAAAAACCAAATTTTAGATCAATAAATTCTTCATTAGCCAATGAGCATTCCATGTTCAAGAAATTCCATTCCATAACGTAGCTCTTTTTTGTGCACTTGCTTTTAGCTGCAAAAACTGCCATGAACCTGTTCACGCACATGCCTGAAGCAACAAATAGAGAGAAAGAACTGATAAAAGCATGCACAGATCCAGAGCTTGTGGCCGCCATTATTGGGAATGCACGGGTTACGGCTGCCGGTCTCACTCAGTTAAAGCAGAAGCAAAAAAAAGGAAAGAAGAGCAGCAAGCAAGGAAGCTAGCTGCTGTCTTTGACTCTTGAGGAGTGGATTTTGATCGGAGGGCAAAAGAAAAAAAATTCTCCCTCGTTGCATTTTTCCTGTTTATGCATAGGTAGTCTCTATTTTAACTCCCCAACTTACAGAGGAAGCTGGTGCCTCAATTAGAGTTGCAATCTCACATGGCACCTGCATTCGACATGTCTGAAAATTCAATTTCTGTAGTGTACAGTATTTTTTTTTCAAAAGGAAAAACTTGCGGATTTTGTATTACTCATGCTCATACATTACTATCTTTGGAAATACTGTTTGGTCTTCTCTAATAGAAGCTGCTGACATGAAGGTCTCGTTTCTTTTAGAATAAATAGATTGGTTTGGAAGTTGGAACTAATACGTAATTACGTACTAAGCGTATTGTTTTACGGTCTTGTTAAAAAATGTGTATATATATTCTTTTATAAACTCTGACAATACGTGAAAATGAAGATTCGAACCTCTCACGTTTTGGTTTAAAATATATGTTTTTTTTATGAAAGGTTGTGTCCTGCCCATTCATGTTTTTATTTCCTAACCATAAAATTCTTTGGAATTCGTTACTCCCACACAAAGAAAAGAAATAATAATAATAAATTCGCCCGAGCAGAAGCTGAAGCTGGAGTTTTTGGTAGTCCCGGCTTGTGAAAGGCGCGAATGAATTCGTTGGCGCATCAAGTTCCTCTTTCTTCGTTGCGACTTTCGGTTTCGAGTTCGAGTTGGAGGCGCTTTTCCCGTAAGGAGAGCCATAACCATAAGTTTAGGGCGCTTCCGGTAGTTTCATCTGCAGCTTCCACTACTCCCATTTCCAATGCGCAGACCAAAGAGCGCCTTAAACTCAAGCAGCTCTTCAAGGAAGCTTACGAACGCTGCTGTACTACTCCCATGGATGGCGTCTCCTTCACGCTTGAGGACTTCCATGCTGCTCTCTCCAACTATGACTTCGTTTCCGAACTCGGAACCAAGGTCAACCTGCCATTTCAATTTCCTTCCGCTGTTTACATGTGTTCCTTTCTTTCCTTTTTTTTTTAAATAATAAATTCAGAAGTTTCGACCGAACGGGGGGTGGTCATGGTAGTTTGCTGATGGAATTCCGGAACTACTTCTTAGCGTTGTCAACTGACAACAGGATATTCAATATGGACGATTGGATTAGATTAATGAGTACTCATGAATTATTATCTAAATCATCAAGGCTAACACAAATGGAAATCATAACTTTACAAAATTACTTGATCGTGTAATTCCAGGCGACACCGAACTAATGGAATTACATGTTATATTTGTGCGTTTGAGGGTGCTGCTTGCCATGTAGGAGATTATAATTATTGAGAACACTCCTTTATTGAATTTTTTGTGTGGATTTACGTAGAATTTTATATTTGAATCCATCTTCTCGATCTTGTTTTAAGCACAGTCCATGGAGTTGGAAGGAACCAGACTGAAATTTCTGAAAGCTTCTTTTTGTATCGGTGTTTGGTTTTTAAGAGACTGACTTTGCACGAAAGAAATATTTCGTTAAACCTAATGTCACAAGTCATTCCCAATTTCAGGAGTTGTTAGGTCTTACAAGAACAGTGTTAGAAAGTTTTCTATATCTCCATTGAACACAAGTTCATTGAAGAAAGAATTGAACTAATCATCCCTGAAAATTTGTGATTTACAGCTGCAACTATTTGACAACCCATCAGTTTATAGCTACCACAAAACACAGCTTAGTTCGGTAAAGGATAACTGACTGACTTGTTGCTCCAATATTATATAATTAACATAAATCTACGTGTAATTACTTTAATTGGTGTTTGCGCGTGGTATGAACTATTGAGAATGGATCACGGTTGTAAATCTCAATACGTTCAGATTAATGACTTTTACCAGCGTCTCTTCTCAGGTTAAAGGAACTGTATTCAGTACCGATGCTAGTGGGGCACTAGTTGACACTACTGCAAAGGGAACTGCATACTTGCCCATCGAGGAGGCATGCATTCTTAAAATAAGACATGTAGAAGAAGCAGGCATATATCCTGGTCTAGAAGAGGAGTTTGTAATTATAGCTGAACATGAAACTGATGGTAGCTTGATTCTTAGCTTGAGAAGACTTCAGTATGGCCTTGCCTGGGAGCGATGCAGACAACTCCAAGCTGAGGATGTTGTTATCAAGGGTAAGGTGGGTACTGAAAGTCAAGTATTTTCATTTTTCTCATTATGATGACGGACACATCCTTTAATCTTGTTATGATAGTAGTACTCGTGTGACCATTGCCTTTCATCTCTTTGAGACCTTCATAGCTTCCTAACCTAGTTGCAGAGGCACTCCCACTGTATTGTGTTATCATTTTTTATCACTCAATGAAAATAATTTAATATCTCGTATTTGTTCTCCCACTGTAGTGTAAAAGGATCTTGAAATGCAGGTTGTTGGTGCAAACAAAGGGGGAGTATTTGTTCTCGTGGAAGGCCTTAGAGGCTTCGTTCCTTTCTCTCAGATATCAGCAGTATGTTCACTAAAATTTACTTCTGCTGACTGCTCTAGTTGGTTTAATTTTTGAAACTTTTCTTATTTTATTTTGAGGTCATACTGGAAACCCATGCCTTTTCACATTTTTGTGATTATGTGATTAAATGTTTTAAGTTTCTGACTGTTACAGAGCACTGTTTGATTTTTCCACATACAGTGCATGAAGTTATGTTGTAGTATTATTTCTGCCTTCTTCCATTCAATGCCTGCTACTTTCGCTCATCATATTCTTTATCAGTTTTAATATCATAATATCGTCGTCTTCATTATTCTCAATATGCATACTGTGCCGTGTATCTATTTTCTTGTCAATTTATCAGAAATCAACTGCAGAGGAGCTGCTTGATAAAGAGCTACGCCTGAAGTTTGTGGAGGTCGATGAGGAACTATCTCGGCTAATACTAAGTAACTGCAAGGCAATTGCCAATAGTCAGGCAGAGCTAAGAATTGGGTCAGTAGTTACTGGAACCGTGCAGATTTTGAAATCATATGGAGCCTTTATTGACATTGGTGGAGTTAATGGCCTTCTTCATATTAGTCAAATCAGTCATAATCACATATCAGATATGGCAACTGTTCTTAGACCAGGAGACACGCTAAAGGTATTTCATTGTCAATTGAGATCTTGATGGGGGTTACAGCCCTGAACATGTTGAAATTAGTTTTTTGTGGTTGTAGGTCATGATTTTGAGCTATGATCATGAGAGAGGCCGTGTTAGTCTTTCTACCAAGAATTTGGAACCTACTCCTGGAGACATGATTCACAATCCAAAGCTTGTTTTTGAGAAGGTATTCCTCTCGCACTTTGCATTTCTTTCCATTGTGATGTGCATAGCTTGTCTTACAGAAGGTATTCCTTTTGCCCTTCTCACTTCTTATTGTTTTAGTTTATTTGGCTGTCTAGTTGTCCTTTTTTTTTTTTTTCCCTTATAATTAACCCCTAGAATGATTACAGCCCTAGATGATATTGTGTAGGGGAGCTCCAAATTTTGTGGTTTTTCTTCCTCCCGTTCAGTGTCAAAACATATATCTTACATTTTCTTGATATTTTTTTTTCAAACTTATTGAAACACAGTAGTTTCTTATCTTTTGCATACTATCATAGGCAGATGAGATGGCTCAGACGTTCAGGCAAAGAATAGCTCAAGCAGAAGCAATGGCTCGTGTAGACCTTCTCAGACTTCAGCCTGAGGTAGTTGTTCATTTGCCATGTGGTTTTCAACGCAGTTGAAATTTGGGAGCATGATTAACTCTATTATCTCGATGTCAGAGTGGATTTACTCAGAGCTTTGATGGGATATTGGGTGGGCTTGCACCTGAATTGCCTGCGTAGGTTGTAGATCTCACTGATGTTTCCCTCACAGAATAATAACGAAGAGTTATTACATTTATAGCTTGCTTCTCTCCTGTTAATAATTCCACATTTAATTTTTAGTATTGGACTTAATTTATAAAATGGCGCCCTTCCAAAGGTATAGGGTATATATAGGTCAGACTCTTTGGAAGTAATGCTATTTGTGGGTAACAACTTGTTGGGCTTTTATCTTGCCTGATTCACAATATTGTTTTAACGGCAAGATAGTTTTATGATCGCTATGCTTTTGAAGTTGAATCAGTAATTGCTATTCAGTTGATGAATTTTTTAACTTTGGTTAGCAGCATCTATAGATGAAGTGCTATTCTGCTAACTTATGGGAATCTTTCATCGCGATTACACCAAATTCCTTGGTATCGGCATTCAGCTTGGAACAATTGTTTGTATTTATTCTCTCGTAGAATTTGTCGTCACTTGTATATTTTGAAACAGTAATCATGTAGCTGATTTTTTACATTTTAAGAGTTCTAGTATTGTCTTCCTCGGTCTCCTTTGAGCTTTCGTAGTTCTTTTATATTAAATGATATTTGTAGTAAACTTTTTCCGATTAGTTTTGTACTTTATTTATATTTTTCCTCTAACGCTGATAGATTCTTACGATGAATTAGATGGTGAAGGTGTTATGATTGTGTTTGCCCAATTAGGATTAGGTGCACTTATTGATTTCTACCACCATGATTTCCTCTAAAATTACTACTTAGTTCCTTTGAACACGAAAGTACTAATCGACATGTTGGAAAGAGATGACAAAAAAAAAATGATAATAATAAAATAAAATAGAAATTCACAACAAAACAAAGACTTATGGTAAATACTTCAGTGGGAAGAATAATTCAATAGTCTGTAAGATAATTCAATAATGACTTGGAAATTATTGTAATCCTTTTACCTTTCAATCTATTTTAGTTACATGGTATCTGTATTCATTTGAGTTAGAAAATGTTACCAAAAAAGAAAAAAAATGTTATCTTTGTTGGTCGTGATTCTATCAAGAGTTGGGCTCTCTCTCTCTCTCTCTCTCCCTTTGTTAGAAACAGAATTCTCACTTTTATAAAAGTGCCACCCAATGCAAAGGGCTGAGCCTGCCAGATTCTGAACTTTCATTGGTTTGGCCCACGAAATTGCCTTTCCTGTCTTGATCTTAATACCCAGTTGTTATAATGACGAATAATCCGAAAATGATATTAACAAGACTTTGCTTTTCCAACTTTTCTGCTCTTCTTCCCAAAACGTATTTATTAGAAACTGTCATTATCGAAACCATGTTTGTTTTGGAAATTGTTACTTTTACTCGTATTTGATGTTGTTTACTTCAAGTGCACGTGATGATATAATAGTTCAAAATAACAACCTTCACAGAATGGAATACTGAGGTGTGGTAGAAGACAGGGTATTTGTACGTCGTATTCTGCAAATACAACACATATTTGGATGCCAATATGCGTAGAGTTAACAAAACAAAGGTGATTGAACCGTGTGGGACAACTTGTCCTCAAAATTATTCTCATTTTTTCAATATCATTGAATAAACATTGCATATACAGGAATCGAATCATCTGGACAAAAGTAGCTTTCCTTTTTTACTTTGTGTAGCGGCTAAGTCTCTCAAATATTGGTGTCGACTTTGTGATTGCACAGCCACATGAGACAAACGCCCATTTGATCATTACCTTTATGGAATCAAATTCCGGCCCTTCTCCAACATCTAACTATCAACCTTCATGCACATCCATCAACTTCAGATTGATTCTGAAAAGTTTACTCCGAAATATTTGTATAACTAGAGATGTGTTTGGCATGCTTTTCTTTTGAAGTGTTTTTACCAAAAGTAAAAGTCATTTTAAGAGTTTAATTATAAGTACTTGGTTGTTTGCTTCTAATATTTTGAAGTGTATTTCAAAGTTATTTCCTTATATCCTTCTTAATTACCTCTATCTTTGAGAGTTAGTTTATGGTGATTTAGACTCTTTCCCTCTCTAGCTAGGATGCGGACTTTGGCTCTTGAGATTTTTAGAACAGACCATCTTGTAATCAACAACTCACGTTTGGCTCGAGTTGGTAGAAAAAGTAGTAGTTTAGTAAGTTAAAGTGAATTGAGAGATAAGTTGGTGTGAAAAATTATCGAAAATGTTTGGTTAAGAAAACTCATAAGATATCAAAGTCCTTGCTAGGCAGGTGACCACCATAAATTTGAACTTATTCTCTCTTGGTCCTTTTACTTTTCACCGACTCTAATGACCACTAGGCCAATAATAGTTACTCAACCACACCCTATTGAACAAAAAATTTCAACCATGTCAACTCAGTATAAAATCCATCTAAATAGAAGCATAATTTAAATTTTAAATATTTTGAAGTTAACAAACCCACCGTACTCACAATATCATAATTAAATTTATAGTTTAACCTTAAAAATACTTTTATTAGATCAGTAATAAACACTCCTGAACATATCATCAATAATGGATCGCTGTCAAGCATTAAACATGCATTAATGAAGTTCATTTCTAGGCATTTAAGATCATCAACTTTGGAGGTGCAATGATATATATATATATATACACACACACACTTGGCTTTTTAGTAGAGAATCATAATATATTAAATAAAATGTCAAAGTCTGAGATTCTTAGATCCTCCCAAAATTGCCCATTTTTGTCTGGTGTACAAACTTGCAAGAGAGAGAAGGAAAAGGAAAAGTGGTACAGCATGAGATGGGAATGAAGATCCAAAGGGCCTAGGATTAATCAAGAGGGGATGAGTTCAAATCCCATGATGATCACCTGCCTTAGGAATTAGTAATTCCTGTGTGTTTCCCGACACCAAATGTTGTAGGGTCAGGCCCGGACACTCACAGATAAAAAAAAGAAAGAAAAAAAGAAGAAGATGAGAATGAAATTGGGATCGGAGTAATTAAGGAGAGGGATATAACACATTAATATATCCACAAGGGAAGGGAAGGGAAGGGATAATGATAACAAAGGGGCGTGGGAATTAGAATCTTTTGTTTGATGATCAAAGGCTCCATCTCAGCTAGCTTGAGATAGGATTCTAATGAGTCATATTCATCCCACCTGTGAGCTGTGTGGGAATCTCTTTTAGGCGCTACTCATAAACAACATGATCTCCTCAACTCCCTTATAAATACCTGCCCTCCCTTCCCCTCCACAACTCAAGCTTGAAGGACTAAACCAAGTACATCTTGTACCAAGCTGCTTGCCCTCAAGTCCTTCTTGCCTCCCTTTCTTGAGAAATAATCCTTTGTTGTTTCAGTTCAAAGCTGCCAATTAATTAAGATGTCTCCAGCAGCTGCCACCGAAACCATCGACTCGACCGACGCCCCCAAGAGGGCGTACGTCACATTCTTGGCTGGCAATGGTGACTATTGGAAAGGTGTGGTTGGACTGGCAAAGGGTCTCAGAAAGGTCAAAACCGCCTACCCTCTCATTGTAGCAGTCCTCCCCGATGTTCCCGAAGACCATCGCCAGATTCTCGAGTACCAGGGCTGCATCGTTCGCGAGATCGAGCCCGTTTACCCACCCGCCAACCAGACCCAATTCGCCATGGCATATTATGTTATCAACTACTCAAAGCTTCGGATTTGGGAGGTAAAAATAATGATACTCATAAGGCACTTTGCTTTGTTACGTTTTGACGATCGATCATGAATATGTACGTATGTATGTATAAATTGTGTTTTATTAATTGCAGTTTGTGGAGTATGAGAAGCTGATATATCTGGACGGGGACATCCAAGTATTCGAAAACATAGATCATCTGTTCGAGATGCCGAGCGGGCAGTTCTACGCGGTGATGGACTGCTTCTGCGAGAAGACATGGAGTAACTCTCCACAGTACAAGATCGGGTACTGCCAGCAATGCCCGGACAGGGTTGAGTGGCCAGTGGAGGAAATGGGAAATCCGCCGCCCCTTTACTTCAACGCTGGGTTTTTCGTGTACGAGCCGGACCTGGTGACCTACGAAGATCTGCTGGAGACTTGCAAGGCCACCACTCCAACTTTGTTCGCGGAGCAGGACTTTCTCAACATGTACTTCAACCACATCTACAAGCCCATCCCTCCCGTTTACAACCTCGTCATGGCCATGCTATGGCGCCACCCCGAGAACATCGACGTTGACAAAGTCAAAGTTGTTCACTACTGTGCTGCGGTATGATTTGATTTTGTTGAAGCTTAATTATATTATTTACTACGTACGTACGTTAATGTACTGTATTATGTATACATATGTAGGGATCAAAGCCGTGGAGGTACACAGGAGAAGAGGAGAACATGGACAGAGAGGACATAAAAATGCTGGTGAAGAAGTGGTGGGAAGTTTATGAAGATGAATCTCTGGACTACCACAACCTTGTCAAGTCTGAAACCAAAGAAGAAACCAAGCTCACGCCATTGATCTCTGTGCTCCCAGAGGCTGAAGTTGTCAACCACATCACAGCCCCTTCTGCTGCTTAATTTCCCTTCATCTTTAATTTATACCCTATATATATATACATATATATATGAGTGTGTTGTGTGGTCAAATGGTCTATATATTATTATAAATTAAGTATCAACTGCATGTGTGTTTAAGGTTAATTAAGGTTTAAGGTTTTATGTATGGTAGCCCTTTAATTTGGTGGGGGGTTGTGTTGACTGTTTACTGTTGATCGTTGTATGTGTCTTTTGCATGCAACTCCCCCACCTTGTTGTTCATGGGCTACACTATGCAAATTTTATGAATAAGGCTGATTTTATTCTGCCTTTCCTTTTTCCTTTACTTTTCTTCGTCTTTCCATCTTCTTTCTTTCACTTTCTCCTTTCTCTTTGACCATTTCTTATGCGGAGGAAAATGAAAGGAAAATACTTAACTACCGGTCAGGAGCAACCTTGTCCTTACTACTATTAAATATTTGACAACTCATCATTTTCTAAAAAATATGGAAAATACTTGGCTCCTCAATAGTAAGAACGTCCTTACCACCATTAAATATTTAACAATCAAGAGAGAGAAATATGTAAAAACAAAAATTGTTTTAAAAAGATGATGAGTTATCAAATATTTAATCGTGGTGAAGACAAGATTCCTCCCTACTAGTGATGAGTTAAGTATTTTCCAAAAAATATTTATGTTTTTGTATTTCTAAAGACAAAGTTACTCATTAAGTATTTTTTAGACGAAAATAAATGAATAAAAAAAAACTTTTGACTATATAAAGAATCAAAATTGCAAATTTGGAAAATAAATAAATAAATAAAACTTATGACTATATAAAGAATCAAAATTGCAAAATTAGCAATACGGTAAAAAGTAAATAAATATTGATAAATTAAAAAATAATAACATCATTCTATCCATAAATATATATCTATCAATCATAATTATATTTTTTTAATGTAATTATGTATTTTAAAAAATATAATTATATGTTTTAAAATTTAAAATAAAAACTTGAAACTATTACCACTATTTAAATCAGATCATTCAAAAACCGTTTTAAAAACAAATCAACTAAATAGATAGTCACTCTTGCAAACTAAACTCACCCTTAAATTCACACCTCCATATGCATTCTATGTATATATTTCATAAGTTCAATAAAAAGTGCCATATTTGTAACTATTATGTAATATATATTAAAAATTTGAGACTATTAAATAAAATATATTTTAAAAAATCCGATAAATGGAGTGGTTTAAGAACTAAATAAAAAGTTCTCAAAAAAAAAGAAAGAAGTAAATAAAAAGGAGTGATTGATTAGGTTTACATTATGTTGGGCTAAGGCATTCTCAATTCATAAATCCCTAAACCGCCTTGGACACACCAGAGACTGATCCTTCGATGGCTACAACCAACAACCTCCGTGGCTCTGGTATTCCTCCTCCTTCCATGTTTTCGTTGCGTATTTTCGTGAAATATTTTGTTTCGCAAATTTTGCAGAAACGGTTAATCCTTTACGAGCCAGAAAAAGTGTTCATTGTTCTTCTGTTTCGTTCTTCTCTTCTCCTTCTATATCCTCTCATAACTTTGGGTTATGTGGAGGTGATTTGTATCATCTTGAATTGACTTCACTTCCGCTAGGTTATTTCAGATGGGTTCATTTTATTTTTCTGCGTGATTTCTAAAGCCTAAGACGCGTCTTGAGAACTTCTATTATTTAGATGAAGATATGAATTCTCCGTCCGCTCTTAAAGGAGGGTAGAAAGTCATTTTAATTCAATTTACTCCTCCAGCGGTACACAGAATTCCATTGGTGGTTGAATTTAATCATCGGAAACTCCAGAAGTCAAAGGTTGGAGATACTTGATGGTTGATGCTCCATGTGACCTTCCCTATCTTTCTAAATTTTAAATGAAAAAATATGTTGTCTGAAATTGCACGATTTTATGTTCTTTGAAAATGTATAATTGTATTCGGGCCTTCATATAAATCTGTTCATTTTCTTTTCCAAACTAGCTGCTTAAAGTTCATCTAATAATTATAATTTATCAACTGTCTTCTTGTTCAAATACCTTCTTGTTCAAAATTCCTTCAATTCTAAATGTTACATTATTCAATGTCCAAACCTCCTGGCATTTTTCATTATTTCATGTTTTGATCTGTGCTAAGATGTGAAATACTGAAATTTTTATTTCCAAGATAATTCCTCTATGGATAAGATTATTTGAGTGAACAGAAGACATTTGCTTCTTGAACAGTGGACAGGAGAATCTTTTTGTTGATTGTGCTTTATCAGCAGTTGTCTCCTAGTTATCTTTATTTGTTCGACCATGTTACATGATATGCAAATCCAGAAAACATTAATTATTTTTTCGATGCGTATAATACTCTTATCTCACTTCCATGTCAAAGCATTTAGTCAACAATTTTTCCTCAAATATTGGTTCATAGCTAGTGATGGACACATCATAAGAGGATTGCAGATTTTCCTATTTTTTTCTTGGAAGGTTGATTTTCCAATGTTACATGTCAGATTCTGTGAATGAAATGGTAATGGAATCGGCTAAAGAAGCTTCTGGTCATACGGGTTCAGAGGGAAAGCCTAATGACACGGGTGAGAACAAGGGTGAGAACAAGGAGTGGATGGACTAGGCATTGTTTATTGTTTCTTTCTTTAATTCTTTCCTTGCTGTAGTTTTTGTACTTTTCATGTTAATTTGTAGATTAAGAAGTTTAATTTGATTCTTCTTTATTATGCTAGAAATAAAAGCACGTGTTGATGCCATGTGGGAGCAAATGAATAAAGGAATATCTAATAAAATGCTAAAATGTCTGTCAACCAAACGATGTCCAGCTGTGAATAGAAACTCAAAGAAGCCATCCAATGTAAAAATTCACATTCTTCTATTTCGTAATGAGCTAGGTCAAAAAAAGGAAAAATTGTGTCTTACCTTTTTCTATCCCCACATCCCCCCTGTCTAGAATTGGATTGCATATCTTGGCATGGAATCAAAGAAGATTGAACCTCAAGGGAAAGATATATCATCGGAAGGATCCAAGGTTCTGCAGAACAGTTCTATTGATGATGCTAAGATGCTTGCTGCCACTGCTCTCTCAGCTGTTAGGGATGCTCCAGCTACTATTTCTGGGAGGGGGAAAGTTGAGGTGCCAATACTTTCCTCACCATATTTAATTTGTTTTTCAGCCCCTTTAGGTGTGACTTATCTAGACATTTGGTTTTCTACTTGTGAAGCTTATTGAGATGAAAATAGATTATCTTAGTATATCATTTGTTGGTTGAGATGAAAATAGATTATCTTAGTATATCATTGGTTGGTTGTTTGGATAATTGTTTTGAAATTTCTTGGGTGTTGGTAATGGAAGGAGTACTTCCTTTTTGAATGATATATGGGCAGATAACCAATATGAAAATCTCTTATTTTTTGAATATTGGGATATATCATATGTTATTTTGGTTTCATTGGAGCAATTATTTGGAGGGTTTGATTTGAAAGAAATCAAAATAATTTTTTTAAGGGAAGTTTTTAGAGTGGGGAGAGAATGAATATTACTAAATATTAAGTCTCTTCTTGGTGTGCCGTCTAGTACATTTTTGTAATTATACCTCCTATGTAATTTAATTATAGTTGGGTAAAAAAAGATTGGGTGGGTTTCGGTTTACATTTTCCTTCGGTAAGTTTCTATTAGTTGAGATTGGTGCTTTACATTCGAACTCACGACTTTTTGGTTAGAGATATGTGCTTTAACTAGTTGAGTAATGTCCAGGTTGGTGAGTTGAATGATACTTTGTATATTCCTAAAGAATGAGAGAGAAAAAACTGAATTTATAAGCCATGAAAAAAAAGTTGGGAATGTGGTATCAGTGATTATTTCATTTCTCAGATACTTTTCACAAAAAAAAGTTGGGAATGTGGTATCCCTCTCTCTGTTAGGTGTGTAAAAGATTAGAAACTTATTTGTTGTGTAGTCCAGCCCTTAAAAGTGAGTCAAGATTTTATGCCTTCAGAGATGAAGTCATGAAAGTGTGTTTGTAGGAAATGTGGCTGTGATGGGAGATATTGGAACGTGCAAGTGGTTTATAGTTCTTAAATAAGCGTACGTGCAATTATAAACCTTGTTTGTGCCAACTTGGTTTCTCTGGCCTTGTTTATTGATCTCATCAATGAAATTCCATTTATTATAAAACAGTAGAACAATGAGCTTGGGCATTGGTTATATTGGTTTATTTATTGAATTAAAACCAAATTGTCCTTTACTACAACAGATCACAGAGATAAGAGACTTTGCGGGCCAAAATATTGAAATTAAGAAGTTTGTAGATGCTGATTCAAAGGAGGCATATGAGAAGGCAAAGGCAGGTGCTACTTCAGGGGTTGATGCAGTTCTGGAACAAATTAAGAAGAAACAAAAGCTTAGTGTTCTGGACAAGACAAAAAAGGACTGGGGAGAGTTCAAGGAAGAAAACAAGGGACTGGAAGAGGACTTGGATGCTTACAAGAAGAGCTCAAACCAGTACCTGGAGAAAGTTTCTTTCTTGCAGCGAACTGATTACAGGGAATTTGAACGAGAGAGGGATGCACGGTTGGCTTTGCAGGCCAGGAGGAGGCCTGATATGCGAGAGGAGCCATGATTAAAGCCAGTACCCGAAGCTAGAGAATTCTTGTGCGGATCATTTTCCAACAGGCAGTGTGATCTGCTCGGCTGATGCGGATATGATAATAGAGTGATACTGGTTTAGTTGGTTCCTTGGCGCATTCAAATCTGCTTGGCAAAAACTGTAAGCTGTGCGTCCATGTAAATCAGAGAAATTGCAGTACTTTGTAGTTCCATAATCGGTATCAGCTCCTACCGTCAATTCCTGTAGCAGTCATGTTTCATTCTTCTGTTATGTATAGGACATGTTTGTTTAAATATTCTCCATCTGGAAAAAATTAAAGAAATTTGACAACATTGTGGATCAAATGTTAAGAGTTAAAACTCTGTCCGCTTTGCTTATAAGTGAGAAGAGAATGCATTCTTGCTATTTAAGCAATCTAAATAGAATATGAGCCTAACCTGAAAACTTCGCCGCCATAGCCTTTGCCTTGGCTGGTCGGTTTTTTTAAAGGGTAAGGTGGAGATTTCACACCCAAAAAATCTAAAAATTCTGAGTTCAATGTTAGACAAGACACTCTTCAAACAGCTCCGTTCTTTTTTTTGTGTTTTTTTTATCCGGGTGGATCTTTCAAAATTTTCCTCTAAGCCATACATACGACTTGCTTTCCGCATCTTTTATCTTTTTAAATTGAAACATGAGTTCGAGTATGAACAAATATATATATACTATAAATTCATTTCATTTTTCTAATTAAAAAATATTATATTATAAAATTTATAACACCATGTTAATAAATAAGTACTAAGTAATATTATTTTAGATTTAATTAAATATATATATATTTTTTAAAGGTAATTAAATATTATTTAATCGTTAACTACTTGTTTTTAGATCACCAATTAAAAACACCTTAAATTTTTTTTTCAGTACAACATGTCAAGGAGGAGACTCGAACTCACATTCTCTTGGAAGTATATGCTAATTACCGTTATGCTCGCTTTGGCAAAGCACCTTAAAATTTAGAAAAACGTCTAACACTAAAAGTGTTTACCCACCTCAAAATGATCTTAATTTTTATAATTTCCCTGTTTTTGTTCTGTAATTTAGCGGGGAAAAGAAACCTTAGCATTTAGCAAGCTCACTTCTGCTCCATCTCACTCTCTCGAGCAGCCTGACCCCCGCCTCCCTCGCTCTCGCCGCCGGCCATCACCCTGGTCTCGAGCTGACAGCCACAGTAAGCTCCTCCGGCGAGACCCACGGCCTTTCGAAGCCTCTTCAACGAACCCACGGCCCCTCCCGCGCAACTGCACGGCGGTGATTTTCATCTGCGACGGCGCAACCTCCACAGCGCGGCGCGGAACCCTCCTACTCTCCTTCCCCGTCTTTTCAATATTCGGCAAACCGGACCCGCACAGCATCGTCCTTGCAGCGAATTCGGCGATGGCACGTTGACAGACTCCGAACGACCCAGGTTCGCGGTACCCTATCCCTATCGGCATCAGTTATGCGCGCACGAACCATTCTGACTGTAGATCTGGTCCTTTTCAACACCGATTCACAGGAGGGCTCGATAGGTAACGGCTCATTGAGACCCCTTTAGTTGATCTTTTATGAGGGATTTGTATGTTGGGTATATGTTGAACTTACTATTGAGCTGAAACACGTACTATGACTTGTGAAAAGCATGTTGATTAGAGATTATTGCTTGTGAGCATGAGTTGGGTCTATATGATATGAGTTCTGGAAAAGTGACATGAGTTAGAAAACAATGTGTTCGTTGGTATTAACTACTTGCGTACTTTTGACACTTATCATACTAAGTGACATGGGGTGTGTCAATTGTATAGTTCTTTAGGGAGGGTTGTCTCTGCCCTCTGCCTTTAGGTTGTTCTTTGCCTTGGGGGTCTTGGTTCTTGAATATATTCCCTTTGTTTCATTTCAAAATAAAAAATAAATAAATAATTGGCACTTATCATATGTTATCTCCTTGTTATCTTGGTTTGTTCGACCATGTTAAATAATAGGCAAATGAAAAAAATTTAGCCATTGTTTAACTACATATAATAATCTTATCTCACTTACCTATCAAAGCATTAGTCAACCATTTTTCTTCAAATATTGGTTCGTAGCTAGTGACGGCACCTCATAAAAGGATTGTAAATTATCCTATTTTTCTTCAGAAGGTTGATTTTTCCTATGTTACATGTCAGATTCTGTGAATGAAATGCTAATGGAATTGGCTAAAGAAGGTCATGCTGATATGAGTTCAGAGGGAAAGCCTAATGACATGGGTGAGATATTACAAATTAGTTGCTTTTCAATAGTGAAATATAACAAATTTACGTTTTGAAGCTTATTCCTATTTAATTTCAATACCTTTAATCTCATCGTGCAGCACTTATTTCCACTGCATAACCAGTAGCTTTCAAAAATTATTAACAGATTCAGAATGAGCAGATTAATCAAAGACTTATAGACTTAGAGTCAAGATCCAGCGTACAATTTTAAATATTTTAGTGTAATTGGAGAGAGAGAATAGACCTCTTCTGAAGGATATAAATAAATGGGGTACATGATCTATTTCGATAGAATCAAATTTGGGTGAGCTGAGTTCTTCGGATTTATTTATATCTATTCAAAGTTTTGAATTCGAACTCTCTTATCCTTCTTCTACAATGTATCTGAAAGAAGGATGCTCCTTATTGCTGAAGATTCAGAAACCTTTGATGCCATTCGTGCTAAATTCCAGCCCCATCCTCTGCCCCCGTGAGCCCAATAAGCAACACCTTCAAGAATACGAGGTGATCAAACGATTGAAAAAGGAGCGCAATCTTTCATCAGCATTAGAATACTTCAGGACCATAGCCAATTCAAATGCCTTCAAGCACACCGCATCAACCTACAAACTCATGATCGAGAAGCTCGGGCGTGAATGTGAGATGGATGTGGTGCAATACATTTTACAGCAAATGAAGATGGATGGCATCAATTGCTGCGAAGATTTGTTCATATGTATAATAAATAGTCATAAACGTGCTGGCTCTGCCGAGCAAGTTCTGAAGATGTTCTATCGAATTGGAGAATTTGGGTGCAAGCCGACAGTGAAGATATACAATCATCTATTGGACGCACTACTGAGTGAAAATAGGTTTCAGATGATCAATCCCTTGTATACTAATATGAAGAAAGATGGGTTGATTCCTAATGTCTTCACATACAATATACTTTTGAAGGCGCTGTGCAAGAATGATCGGATAGATGCTGCACATAAGCTGCTTGTGGAAATGTCTAGTAAAGGTTGCCCACCTGACGTGGTAAGTTATACGACTATGGTGGCTTCACTGTGTAAAACGGGTAAGGTTGATGATGCTAGGGAGCTAGCAGGGAGATTTAAACCAAGTGTTTCTGTTTATAATGCTTTGATTGATGGGATGTGCAAAGAAGGAAGAATTGAAGCAGCGATGAAGTTGTTGGGTGAAATGATGGAGAATGGAGTTGACCCTGATGTGGTCTCATATTCAAGTATTATAAATTCTCTTTGTGATTCGGGGAATGTTGAGTTGGCTTTTGCATTTTTGGCTCAAATGTTTTCCAGAGGTTGTAGTCCCAATATCCACACTTTTACGCCATTGATAAAGGGTTGTTTCATGAGAGGGAGATTTTATGAAGCTCTCGACTTGTGGAAGCTTATGACACTGGATGGTTATGAGCCCAATGTAGTTGCTTACAACACTCTGATTCACGGTCTTTGCAATAGTGGGAATTTGGTTGAAGCCTTGTCAGTTAGCCATCAGATGGAGAGCAGTGGCTGCATCCCTAATGTGACTACTTATAGCACTCTACTTGATGGTTTTGCAAAAGCTGGTAATTTGGTTGGTGCGTCCGAGACATGGAATAGGATGATATACCATGGGTGCCGTCCTAATGTGGTGGCTTATACTTGCATGGTGGATGTCCTTTGTAAAAACTTGATGTTTGACCAGGCCTATTCTATTATGGAGAAGATGACTATTGAGGGTTGCCCTCCAAATACTGTTACGTTCAACACATTTATCAAGGGTTTATGTGGAAATGGAAGAGTAGAATGGGCAATGAAAGTGCTCGATCGAATGCAAGGGAATGAGTGTTTTCCTAATATCACAACTTACAACGAGTTGCTTGATGCTTTCTTTAGGATGAACAAATATGAAGAAGCTTTTGAGCTTTTCCAAGAGATAGAAGAAAGAGATTTACAGCCAAATTTGGTGACTTATAATACCATTTTATATGGTTTTTCTCGTGCTGGGATGCTTGGGGAGGCATTGCAGCTTGTTTGCAAGATACTTGTGGGGGGAACTTCCCCTGATTCCATTACGTACAATACAATGATACATGCCTACTGCAAGAAGGGGAAGGTTAAGAATGCAGTTCAACTGGTGGAGCGAGTTAGTTCTACGAAGGAGTGGCATCCAGATATCATTACATACACTAGCCTTGTATGGGGTGCCTGCAATTGGATAAATATAGAAGAAGCCATGACCTATCTTCACAAAGCCATTAATCAAGGGATCTGCCCCAACTTTGCCACATGGAATGTATTGGTTCAGTGTTTCTTCGACTCTTTAGGTCATATGGGACCAATCCACATTCTGGATGATATTCTGGGAAAGGGATAAAGGTGGTGGGTCTGGAAGATGGTCATACAGCCAATTTCAGATGTAGTTGTGAACTCTTGTTTCATGTATATATTGAGAGGTTTTTGCTGGAAGTTGGAACCCACTTGTAATTCTCAAGGAAAAGACTGGAGGATTTCATTTACAATCATCAGGTAACTGGCAAATAACTCTTCATGATTGTATTATATACTTATCATCGTACTTCCCTTTCTGGTCTTATGCTTACTCTGCAGCATCTATGCTAAGGAAAATTAGACGTGTACATATCTTGTGGTGAGCCTGAGATACTTAGGTGATTGTTGTTGAATTGGAATCATGTGTTTTAGTTTATCTTTTATGCTGGGTATATGTTGAACTTATTATTGAACTGAATACGTATTATGACTTGTCAAAAGTATGCTAACTTAGATCAAGATTATTGGTTGTGAGCATGAGTTGGGATCTATATGATATGAGCTCTGAAAAAGTGACATAAGTTAGACAATAATGTGAGAGTTGATATTAACTAATTGAGTTCTACTATCATATTTGATTTCAACCCCACAATTAATGTTAGAATCAAACCTTGAAGATGTTTGATGGTGGATGCTCAATGTGACGTTTCCTGTCTTTCTAAATGAGAACTGAAATTGCTTATAATTGTTTTCATGCCTTTGGTATATTATATATATAATTTTGTTCGTTTTCTGTTCCAGACTAGCTGCGTATAGTTCATTTCAGAATAATAATTTGTCAACTATTTTGTTGTTAAAATGCCTTGTTCAAATTTCCTTCAGTTCGAAATGTTACATTAGTTAATGTCCAAACCTACTGGCATTTTTCATTATATGTTTTGATCTGTACTTAATTCTTCTATGGATGAGATTATTTGAGTGAACAGAAGGCGTTTACTTCTTGAAATAATGGATAGGAGTATCTTGTCATTGATTGGTGCTTTATCATCTGTTAGCTCCTAGTTATCTTGATTTTCTCGACCATGTTAAATGGTAGGCAAATTGAAAAAGATTTAACTATTGTTTAAGTTCATATAATACTCTTATTTCACTTCCCTATCAAAGCATCAGTCAACCATTTTTCCTTAAATATTGGTTCATAGCTAGTGACTACACCTCATAAGAGGATTGCAGATTTTCCTATTTTTCCTCGGAAAGTTGATTTTTTCCTATGTTACATGTCAGATTCTGTGAATGAAATGGTAATGGAATCGGCTGAAGAAAGTTATGTTCATACTAGTTCGGAGGGAAAGCCTAATGACACGGATGAGAACAACGGTGAGAACAAGGAGTGGACTAGACATTGTTTATTGTTTCTTCCTTTAATTCTTTCCTTTATGTAGTTTTTGTGCTCTACATGTTAGTTTGTAGATTAAGAGGTATAATTCTGTTCTTTATCATGCTAGAAATAAAAGCACGTGTTGATGCCATGTGGGAGCAAATGAATAAATATCTAATTAAATGCTAAAAGGTTTGTCAACCAAACGATGTCCAGTTGTGAATAGAAACTCAAAGAAGCCATCCAATGTAAAAATTCACATTCTTCTCTTTCATAATGAGGTAGATAAAAAAAGAAAGGGAAAATTTCTGTCTTACCTTTTTCTCTCCCCACATCCCCCGTCTAGAATTGGATTGCATATCTTGGTATGGCATCAAAGAAGATTGAACCTCAAGGAAAAGATATATCATCGGAAGGATCCAAGGTTCTGTAGAACAAAGTTGAGGTGCAATTACTTTCCTGACTCTATTTTATTTGTTTTTCGACCCTTATAGGTGTGACTTCTCTAGGCGTTTGGGTTTCTATTGTTATGAAGCTTATTGAGCATTGGGGTTATATTGGTTTATTGATTGAACTAAAACCAAATTGTTCTTTACTACAACAGATCACAGAGGTCAGAGACTTTGCGGGCCAAAATGTTGAAACTAAGAAGTTTGTAGATGCTGATTCAAAGGAGGTATATCAGAAGACAAAGGCAGGTTTTACTTGAGGGGTTGATGCAGTTCTGGAACAAATTAAGAAGAAACAAAAGCTCAGTGTTCTGGACAAGACAAGAAAGGACTGGGGAGAGTTCAAGGAAGAAAATAAGGGACTGGAAGAGGACTTGGATGCTTACAGGAAGAGCTGAAGCCAGTGCCTGGAGAAAGTTTCTGTTCTGCAGCTAACAAATTTACAGGGAATTTGAACGAGGGATGCATGGTTGGCTTTGCAGGCCAGGAGGAGGCCTGATATGCGAGAGGAGCCATGATTACCTGAAGGAATTTCCTCTAATCGTTAAGGTTCTAGATTTCTTGTGCGGATATGATGATTCAGAATGATACTGGTTTAGCTTGTACCCTTGGCGCGTTCAAATTTGCTTGGCAAAAACTGCAACTTGTGTGGTACAACCATCAGAATTCCTGTAGCAGCTATCTTTCATTCTTCTGTTATGTATAGATATGTCTCTGAGCTTCAGTTTAAATATTCCCCATTTGGCAAAAAATTAAAGAAATTTGATACTTTTAAGAAAAGTTAGATCTTCCTTTGTTAAGTATCTGCATTGGCTGATCTGAGCAATGTAATATTGAAGAAAAGAAACAAAGTGTATGGGCACCATTGTTATGCTTATTCCATTTGTTCAACTAAACCCAAAGAAACAAAAATATTTTTGAAGGGAATTGGAGGTGTGCACGGGATAAGGAGCTTCTCATTATTACTTTACATATAATGACGGAACAAATCCTATTAAGTTGGCTCGTTCCAAAAATCTAATTGACAATCGCAATTGTACCATCCTCACCTCAACTATCCAATCAACCTATTCCTTTGTATCCCTACAAAACTGCTGGCTGCTTTTTTTTTTCTTTTTGTATTTTTTTTCCTTATTCTGAAGCAGTCACAAACAGACCGAGAATTGATTATACTTTAAATGCGATGATCAGTTTCCTTCTAACAAGCTCCTCAATCTACTTCTAGCCTCTTCTGTCAGACAACACGACTTCCATATTCGCTGCTGAGGAACGCAGCTGGAAGAAGAAAAACAGATCACAATTGCAGTAAGATTATCAGATGTATTAAGTCGCAAAGCTTCTAGGACTAATTCTCGGGAACTTTGATGTGGGTCATTGTGCTTCCTCAACCCACGTCGAACAAGACTGACAGCATATTGGCTTGACATAACATCCCAAATCCCGTCGCAGCCAAGGATCAAGAACTCATCGTCCTTTGTTAAAATAACATGCTCCACTTGTGGCTCGGCAATCAGAGGTGATGAGGAGCCATTTGGCAATTTCAGGTCCCAATCCCCCAAGGTTCGGGTTACTGAAATATAGCCATTAAGATACCCGTCATCTACAAACCCACCCATCCCTTCTACCCGCTTGAGCTCAAGCAAATTAGAAGGCCTGTGATCTTGAGACATTGCAACTGCTACACCTTTCCTACATAAGACTGCTCGGCAGTCACCAGCATTTGCAACAAGCAAATGCCTTCCAAGAACCAATGCCGTCAATGCAGTTGTCCCACATGAGCTGCTAACACTTTGCTCATTGGCTAAGGCAAGATCTGCTAGTAGAAAGGCTTTGCGATGAGAATTCTCCACATCTTTCAAGGAGATAGGATTAGTATCTAGCATTTTTAACCAATCAGCATCTTCAAAAAATAATCTCACTGCATTCCTCTTGACAAAAGCAGCTGCGTGAGGTCCTCCATGACCATCAAAAACAGCATAGAAACCACTGGGCATAGCACACTGGAACATAAATCTGAGGTGGGTAGACAGATCATCAATGCAGACATGTTCATCATCCATAGAGTCTCGAGCTCCAATGTCTGCATAGCTACCAGAACGAATAGTTGGAACAAATTCTATGGCAGTTGACTCTATATGGGCATCTTCAATGATATCTGAACAACTAACTGCCTGCTTGACCAAAAATAAAAAGGGCAAGGTAAAGAACTGCTCTACATATTTCAAAACTTGGTACGGAACGCATTATCATAATATGGGCAGCACAGAAAACACCTAACACATCAAGCTTAAAAACTACAGACTAATAGAAGTAAACTAAGAGGACAAAATGAATTAGAGCAATTATTCCAGCAAGAAGCAAGTATACCGTCAGCAGAGGATTCCACGTCTGTATCGGCACTGCAGTGAGTAATTATTCACACTTCATACAAATCATACAGCAGTGCAACGTAATTATGCTAAGCATATAAGAATAACAAAGTAGAAAGTGATAACTTATCAGTATCCAGAAAAGTCATGTTTTCCTGCAATTCGAACCCCAACCCCAGCCCCACCCTTCCTAAATTGAACAATTTTGAGTTGATTTTTTTTTTAAGTGGGAGTTGGAGCTTTGCTCCCACATACCCAGGGGCACCCGTGCGTGCCCCCGCCCAGCTCGAACTCGGGAGACATCAAGAGTTTTGGGTATTAAGCTCACTAGAAAGTTCGAACTTGAGACCTCTAAGCCAGTATGACCAAGAGACGCCAAGCCCTTGCCAACTGGGCTGCATCTTGAGGGCAACTTTGAGTTGAATTTAAAAAAAATTAATCAAACAGAAGATGTGACTGACTAAGTAGGAAAATGGATGAAGATGACATCTTGGGTCTCTCATCTAGTTCTTGTATAAGTGGTAGTCGTGATGGGTGTTGTAATTCGAATTTGGATTGTTAAGTAACGAGGGAGGCGTGGTGAAATTGATACCTTCAGTGTAGATAGCTTCCATGTTTCAACTTAGTTGTGTGGAAAACAAAGAACTTAGGGTTACCATGTATCAGAACATGAACCTTTTGTTGTTAAAAAGGTGTCTTTCCCTCAAAAGCTGCAGAAGAGACCAAGCATGTCAAGGAGAACTTGGGGTTGGTTGTGCAGATTTTTTTTTTTGAATTGTAGATTAATTTTTGGTTTCAATTTAATATAGAAAGGGAAAAGAAAAAGGGTTCACAAAAATCTAGAAAAGTTTTTAAGTAGTAGTTTTGGGACGTTTGGGCTGAAGGGTGTTGCTAGTTACAAAATTTCAATGCCGTGGGGAAAAAAGAACCACTGGTTTGGTTTTTTTTTCCTCCTTTTGATACAAAACTACCACAACCTTCTCAAATCTGAAACCAAAGAAGAAACCAAGCTCAACGCCATTGATCTTTGTGCTCTCAGAGGCTGAAGTTGTCAACCACATCACAGCTCTTTCTGCTGCTTAATTTCCCTTCTTTATACACACACACGCACGCTATATATGTGTGTGTATTATGTATATACATATATATATGTATATGCATATACGTATGTGTGTGTGTATATACGTGTGTGTCTATATATATACGAGTGTTATGTGGTGTGAACCAAATATTATTATAAATTAATATTAAATGCATGTGTGCTTAAGCTTTAAGCTTTATGTATTAAATGCATGTGGGCTTAAGCCTCTGGTGGGGGATGTGTTGACTGTTGTATGTGGGTTATGTGTCTTTTGCATGCAACTCCCAACCTTGTTCATGCCTACACTCCGCAAATTTTATGAATAGCACCATAACCATATTTTCAAATTTCTAGAGACTTTCCAGCCATATTTCCCAAACACTTAATTTAATAGCAGAGGACCAAAAAACCTTAGCCTTCAGATTAAAGAAAACGCAAAAAGGAAGCTATTGAATACTTTGGGAAGCATTACTAGAAAGACACCACCATGGGAACAAAAGAATCGAATAGTTTCACTAAGATTTTGTAACTGTCAAAATATGAGATGGCTTCTGTTTCTCCAAATTTCTTTTTGCATAAGATGCACCAAAGTCGAAGGAGTTTATTCCTTCTGATCTTTCATCAATTCTGAGAGGGAATTGGAAGTTTCTATACCCTACATCTTGTTAAAGCTGTCTGGAAAATTAAGGCCCCCAAAAAAAATCAAAATGTTTTGAGTTGCATTCAAGCGGGACTGAGGAAAGGAAACTATAAAAACTGAAATGGGGACAGAAATGAGGAAAACTGAAGTAGGAACAATAAGGGATGATGACATTTTTTTTGGAAAAATCAGTAAATAGAATGATTTTAACCGAATTCAATTTTATGGTGGAAGATTGTCGGAAGTTTACAACTACACTTCCAATCCTGTATTAACATACGCGATGAAATTAAATGTAATAAAGGCATACTGATTCCAGAAAAACCATCTATAAGGAAGGATAAGAGAGCTTTAACAACCAACTTATGGCAAAAGCAATAGACCAATCCCGATCGACATAAATACGAACTCATACCTTCCACAAGAAACAAAAAGAGAAACGAACGTGAAACGATGCCCACATACGAAACAAAATTGAAATGTAAAAACTAAAAGAGAAAAAAATCCAGAGGCAAGATCACAAAGATACGGAAACAAACATCGTGTAATGAAAAACACGGAAACGGAGGGTGAAATGAGGGAATCCAAACCTCGGGAAATATAGGAGACGAAGAAGGGTGCGGCAAATCGATCTGAAGATCGCGTTCTTCGGTTACGCGAAGATGATAGTTGACGTTCATCACAGAAAGGGTTTGCGGGCATATGATCTCTGCTTCAGCTACCATCTTCTGAGTGGCGATCCTGTATCTCCCAAGGGCACCAAACGAGGCAGGACGAACCCAGGGTAAAAGGGTTTTGTTTTATCAGGATCAATAATATTATATCTGCAACTCCAAGTTTAAGTGTTTGGAATTTATATATTTTTAAGATTTTTTTTTTTTTTTCGTTTTTCCCCGAGATTCCAATTCACTATCGGTATTTATATATATGTTAGATAATATAAAATAGTTGATGTTGATGTTGGATTACTGTTCGATTTCTACTGCAACAAATATGGCATGCAAGAATTCTGAACCCCAACTTCAAGATATGCAAAGTTATATATATATATCTTTATCAATAACAAAGTATTATTACACTTTCTCAAAAAAAAAAAACAATGTAATATTACAAAATTACTTAATATCAATCCTAAATAAGTATTGATATTATTTATTAAATTACAAATAAATAAACAAATTTTACGTTAAAATATTTATAAAAGTATGTCATAAAAGTAATAAATATGAAACAATTAAAGTTATTTAAAATATTAATGCAATTAAAGCAAAAAAAAACCCTGATGGTCATTATTAAAAAAAATTATTTTTACATTTCTAAATATTTATTAATCCTCCTTATCTTTACGGGCTAAAAATACCACCCACATATATGGATTTGCACTGCCCCACGATAGAATCCATACCCAAATGAAGTGTTTGATTGATTGATTCCTCATTTCACCCAAAACTATCCCCTCTCGGCTCATCCTATAACTATTTGGACATACACATTGCAACCAACACTCCAAGCCCAAATAGGCCCAAGCCCAATCCCAAATAGTGGCGTTTCCGAGTTTCTCTCCTGTCCTGGTTCCTGACTTCCTTCTCCAATGGGAATAAAATTTCATATTAACACAATTCAGTGATAACCAACAAATTGTCCTTGTCCTTCTCGCTTGAGACTAATTATACTCGAAATGCACTACCCAAAGTTTTATACTCAAAATGCACTACCCAAAACTTGACTGTGCCTGTGTTATACACCTCGACTAGTCTCACGGAGAGCTGTCTGACTCTACAACATTTAGTGTTAAAAAACACATAAAAATTAAATCTTCAAGCAAAAATGCTTGTCATCTTTCTATCAGTCCCTTTCTGCAGTCTCCACCTCACTTTCTTTACTACATTACAATTTACATTATGAAATAATGAATACACAATCACCTGTGTGTTTTGTGTTGTGTGTGAAGTGAAGGATAGTTGCCTTTACAATACTATACTCTACAAATATCCAACGTGTCACCACTAAAAACCACAAACTCACAGCACCCAAATTCTAAAAGCCTAAAAGCCCCTCCCCTTCCAACTCTAATTCACGATGCTTTCATTAAATCGCAATTCTTATTGTTTTATTCAAAAGAGGGTGCCTCGTGACAGACCAAGCCAACACAACACACACCCTCTCTCTCTCTTTTTCTTTCTTTCTTTTTTTCATAAAAGAGGACAGATGGGACGTGGTGAGCCACAAGAATTGAAGACACCCACCCGTGACCGTGAAGGATCTCAATTCCATACAAAGAATATATATATATATATATATTTGAAATCAAGAAGGGTAGGCAGCAGAAAAGCTAAAGAACAAGATAGATTCACGGGACTCATAACATAACCTCTGCCTCTCCCTATACACCTTTTTTTCCCTTTGAAACCAAAATGGGCCATTCACATTCACCCTTGTTTTTGTATTCCACTCTGTTTCAGATCAAATTTCTGGCCTACAAATGCCAGCCATCAGTAGCCACCCGCCCCCAGCCCCGTTGTTGATATCTCACCTGCTGCACCTGCCCACCACCAGGCCCCAACTCATTTCCTTCACTGCACTGCACCAGTATCTAGAAAAACCCACATTTCAATTTTCACTTCACCTTTTCAATATCATTAGTTTAAATCCAGGAGAACCTCAGATCTCTCAGGACCCGCCATGTTCTCTCCATGCAAATGCATTGCAGCCATATTATATAATATATATATATATATTTAATTTTTGTCCTTGAAAGGCCTCCAGTTATTTTCTTTTACTATAATATTCCCATCTCTGTGAAGTCGACACGTGTTCCCTTTCTGCAGCACGTTTGTTGTTTTTTTTTCTTTTAAAGAAATTACAAATTTACATATATATAGCTTGTGTCCAGCCAGCCAGCCTGCCTGTGCCTACTTCATTGAGTTGAGGTTCCTTACATTTGTTGTTATAACTCAAGTCTCTATCTTCCTTCATAGTCCCTTCCCATTCTCCAGCTCGCCGTCGCTCTCCATTACTGCTTTCTCAAAGTGTGATTTTTGTCACTGCTGGGTGACACGCAGATGCAATTCTCACTGCTTCACTTTCTGGCCTAGATTGCTAAGCCGCCCCTCTCCTCACATTCTGTTTAAATTTGGCAGATACATTTTACATTCTGTTGTTTCCATGGAGTTCAATCGGGTTCTTGCTATACTGGTTTGTATCACAGCCATTTTGTTGGTGGAGAATTCGAGCAATGTGCAGGGAAGATACCATTTTCACAAGGGACAGAAGAAACAGAAGCCGGACGAGGATCCCTCTGTTCCATCCCCTGTTTATTCACCGCCACCAGAAGAGGCGGTTCCTTCATCTCCTGCTGAGCCAGCTCCTTCACCTCCTGCTGAGCCAGCTCCATCAGTGCCATCGGATCCCTACCCAGACGATCCCCGAAACTCAACTTCTGATTGTGTCTTCGACGTCACAGATTATGGCGCGGTCGGAGATGGCTGCACCGATGACACTGCTGCCTTCAGGGCAGCATGGAAAGCAGCCTGTGCTGTAGAATCTGCCACTATTCTAGTTCCCTCCGATCATTGCTTCATAATTACTTCAACAATCTTCTCCGGACCTTGCAAACCAGGACTCGTGTTTAAGGTTAGCAAGACTACTACTTTAAAATTAAATTTCCCTCGTTCATGTGGAAGTTGGAATGAAAAGTAGGTGTAAATGCAACAAATCAGGTGGATGGGTCCCTGATGCCACCAGACGGACCAGAGTCGTGGCCGAAGGCAGACAGTGTGCGGCAATGGCTGGTGTTTTACAGGCTGGATCAGATGACAATGACTGGAACTGGAACCATTGAAGGGAATGGCCAGAAATGGTGGGAGTTGCCATGCAAACCACACCGGGTAGGGTACCCACATTACATTTATCCACTTCACTATCATTCTTTCAGTTTCAACCAAAGACTAAACTATTTTTCACTTCAGGGTCCGAATGGGTCGACTCTTCCAGGACCATGCGACAGCCCTGCGGTAAGAAGGAAACACACATCTTCTCTCTCTCCATCATCTAATATCTATGAAGGGCTAATGCTGACTCTTTGATATTTGGGATGTCAGTTAATAAGATTCTTCATGAGCAGCAATTTGGTGGTGAGCGGCTTGCGAATCCAAAACAGTCCTCAGTTCCATATGAAATTCGATGGGTGTGAAGGAGTTCTGATAGAAAAGCTGTCAATATCTTCCCCGAAGCTGAGTCCCAACACCGATGGAATCCACATTGAGAATACCAAAGGGGTTGGAATATACAACTCCATGATATCTAATGGTATAAAACTAGAAAGATGGTTTTACTTTTGTCGACTCATCTTTAGAGACCTCTTTTACTGATATATGATTTGAATAGGTGATGATTGCATTTCAATCGGGCCTGGCTGTGCAAATGTGGACATTGAAGGCGTCACTTGCGGGCCCAGTCATGGGATTAGGTACCAACAATCTCAATTCAGATCCCCTTCTCCATTTATTCATCACTAGACAGAGTTTAATATGTTTGGTTTTGGAATAGAGCAGCATTGGGAGCTTGGGTGTCCACAATTCTCAGGCATGCGTTTCCAACATAACAGTGAGAAATGCAGTGATAAGAGACTCGGACAATGGAGTGAGAATAAAGACATGGCAAGGAGGGTCGGGTTCGGTGAGCGACATCTTGTTCGAGAACATACAGATGGAGAATGTTAGAAACTGCATCATAGTTGACCAGTACTACTGCTTATCCAAGGGCTGTCTGAACCAGACCTCAGCTGTGTTCGTGAACCAAGTGTTGTACAGGAACATCAAGGGAACTTACGACGTCAGGAACACTCCAATTCACTTTGCATGCAGCGACACGGTGGCCTGCACAAATATCACAATGTCTGAAGTAGAGCTGCTCCCACATGAGGGCGAGTTGGTGGAAGATCCTTTCTGCTGGAATGCATATGGGATTCAGGAGACCTTGACCATTCCACCCATTGATTGTTTGCAAGATGGACAACCTCAGAATGTTGCAGAGACCTCTGAATATAGCTGCTAAACACTGCTTCTCTTAGGTTTACAAGTTTAAGAACAATAATAAATAATACCGTATACAGCCTCCACACCACCCAAGAGCCATTTTCTGTGAATGGGTCTTGATGATTATTATTCGCTTAGGCTCCAACTCCATCCCTTTCTGGGTTCATTTTTTAATCCTCCCATATTGAGTGATGTGATGCCCTGTACTATGTACCTCGTAATTTACACTAATAAATGCAGCTTTATGTTCAAGTTAGAGCAGGTGGATGTTATCAAGTGACAAATTTTAGGCAATCAAAATTGTAGTCTGATATTGATCTGTGGATTTAGCATTATTAGAACAAGCAGATTGTCACTTCTTTCTTTCCAATGTTTCCATGGTGTTCCTTACAGCCTGCAAAACACGGACAAACTCGTAGAATATAGAGAAATCAAAACTTGCTGTACCCTCAACGTCTCCACTCAGTTTTGAAGACGACAAAGAACGAGAACATGGATTCTGACAAACGACCAAATCAAAACCACCATATTTCTTAATCAAACTGTGAATTTTGTTGCTTGTTAGTTTCTGTATATCCTCTACCTGCTCCAGCTCCCCAGTTTGTCCACTACTGCGCCACCACTTCTGCAAAATCCTCCTCTTCGCACCCGAACTCTCAACTGATATGACAACTTTCAAATGAATGCCAAGACGGTGCAGTGCAACTTCCGCCCCACCTATTCCACTGAAAATAGACAACACGGTCAACCCTTCTGGGAACATAGACTTTAAAACGGAGAGATGATAACCCAGCGTGTCTGTCTGAAAACAATACTTGAGTGATTGAAGCCTTTCCGCTAAGCTACTTTCAGCATCTTGGGTGTGATTTACTGGGTAGCCGAGCATACGCTCCAATTGTTCAGGGTCCATAGGAGCCAGTTTGAAGTGGCCCACCCAGATAAGGTTCAAAGCTATGCAATGATGAAGAATATCTCTCTGCTGTTGAGATGAGAGCTGGCCACAAGAATCAGTCATCATCTTTGAAAGACTATCACACAGCTGAGATACTCCTTTAACTTCAGAATTGATGCAGCTCAACAGCTTCCTCGTATCCCAGGATGGCCACCATTTCTTTGCCCGTGGGATAGCATCTTCAATGGTCATTGCAGGCTTTGGAAGAATGTGAAACCTGTTTGCAGCCGGAAGATTGTGTACGTAGCCTTCCATTCTACTCAAGGCTGAGAAGAAATGAGTGTCCACAAATTCAGGCTCAATGGCATATAGGAACTTGGAAATTTTTTCCCAAGAATCGCGAGTTACATCCAGAATATTTCCATACAAGAAAAATGGAGGTTTAGCCACCACCTTATCAAGACTCCTAGAGGGATTTAATTTTGAAGGTGGGGGCATGTCAAATCTGGTGATTTTTGGATTAACTTTTGCTTCCATCCATCCGGGACCGTGGAGAGAACTCAAGTCATCAGCATATTCTTGCTTTGGCCTTTTCCCTTTATATTTAACATCTAAACGAGGGATAGGATTCAGAAGGTTATCCATAGATTCTTCTTTTGGTCTTTTACCCTTCAATATTTCCTCAATGTTAATGTTCCTTGACAGAGAAACTGCATCTGAACTGGATTCCTCAGCTTTAACTTTTTCCATACAATCTTCCGGAGTATGTAAACCACCCATCTGAAATGACTTTGGGGTATACTGCACAAAGCCATTGAAATGAATGGAGTTTAGAATTTGGAATATAAGATGATATATTGCAGGAAGTCATACACAGAAGTGGGAATATCACATAAGTTTGGTACCACCAGATGCTTGGCCACATAATACAAGAATCAACACCTCAATCTTTTCACAGAAGACAAAACATAAAATAAATATAATGCACAATAACAGAGTCTTAATTTTATTCAAAATAACACGTGCAATAGAATTATAAATTATTCAATCAATAGAATTATAAATTATTGAATTCAAACGAGCAACTATTTTGGAAATGTGTGGAGCTGACTTTACTTGAGAACATTTTATAGGGAAGAAACAAGATAATTTTTAAAAGTAGAGAGGATGTCAAATTTTAGGCTAGAGTTGAATATATAGTTTTTGTTAGTCTAAGAATTAATTATCTTCTAATTAAAAAACTAATGTACCTCTTTAAAGTTCGGTAGTTATAGCAAGCTCTTGGGAAATTTATGGTTGACTTCATGTTGGGATGTTGGGTAGGGAAAGAACAAGATAAACTATTTAAGACCAGACGGAAGAAGTCGACAAAGTTTGGGATAGAGTTTAACATTTACTTATTACAAGCTCTTCTGATTTTAGTATTTCTTAGGCCTCTTTGTGTTGCAAATTTTTAATAATGTGATTTTTATTTCCAACAAAAAGAAAAGAAGGCTTAAGATTTTGGATTCATGGGTGATCTAGGGGACGAATTTTGTCTTCTTTTATCTATTAGTGTGATGTTTATGTCCTGGTCCTACTTAAAGAAAAGAAGGTTTCGGATTTCGGACACAACAAATACATACATACTAGATAAATGTATATCCTTATTCGGAGCCAAATGTGTTTAAGGGTATTTTGAGCAGATAGGTATGAATACATCGAGCAGCAAAATACAAGTATAAGAACCTTATCATTCCCAGGGTAGTTACCAGCAATTCGACCTGTAACAATGGACTCAGCAAGCTCTGAAATTTGGGTGTCAGAACCTGAAGGATTGATGACCTAAATTTAGTGATAAGAAAGCCCAAATGCAGTTCCCACACAAAATAAAAGTGAAAGTGGATGATAAGTTAGCATCCTAGAGCAGAATAAACAGAAAAACTCTAAACATTATCATGCCAATTGAAAGACCTAAACAATATTAAACTGACTAGATATTGAGATGATTCACAAATCAAACTTGCAATGTGGCCAGCTTCTGGGAGTCGTATGCTTACCAAACTTCTCAATTGCCAAAGAAACCTCATTCTCAGAGAAACCCATTTCGAGCAAGCGAAGTGTTTTCTCCATAGTCACAAACAAGGTTTCATCATTTTCCTGGGAAAAATTTTAGACTAACATTAGGAAAAGTAAGCACAATAGAAAGAAAGAAACAGCAAATACAAGATTTAAAGATTATGCTAGATATAAATATGGTAAGCATAATGCAAAATGTAGACAATGACCCAAAAAAAAAAAAGCTGATACAAAATGGTGATCCACATGGTCAACTCAGTAACTACAAGGTCATTAATAACAATGAAAACCAAGCTGGCCAAGTCTATAAAAATGCAAATGCGTATATATAAAACATGCATGTCTTTTTGCAATGATAAGTACAACTTTTATCAAGGCATGATATTACAAGCCACAAGGGTGCCATAGGGGCAACAAGGATCCCAAGAAAAGCGCCTTATGTGTTTGTGTGTACGTGAATTATGCATAGTATAAACGTTATTGTGTATGTATAAGTATGCATCGTCACGTCTTAGTATCCAAACTCATAATTCAAAAGCAGAGTTCATTTTCAAACCCCATTTAGGTACAATCGTGAAACATCCAACAGTTCTGAGATAAAATAGTCACGTGAACTCAAATAATGAAAAACAACCTCCTTTTTCAATTCATTATTACAGAACGTATCATCAGTTTCCATCTCCAAGTTTTCAGCAATCTGTGCAGCAGTTATAAAATCTACTAATTCATTAACTGGAGCATCTCCACCTGAAATGCATCATAAGAAATCCACATGACTACATAAATATTTGACGATAATTTCAATCTAGATGACTGATCCAGAACGTACTAACCAAGCTTATCAATTGCAAAGTCAACTTCATCAACAGTAAAGTTCATCATTAACAAGGATGCTCTTTTGCTATCACTACTGCCATAATAATCATCGACCTCCTGCAATAAATACAATAGACTGAGTAGTAAAAAAATTTTGTAGCTTCTATATAATGGCATTCTATCTGATAAACTAACAAAAACACGGTTCCATGCACACAAAGAAAAAAGAAGAAATAGTAGTAAATGAGGGAAGAACATAAATTTAATCTTGCAGTGACCTGCTAGTCCTATTCAATCCATCAAAACCCACCTGGGAATTGCATAAATTGCATTTTCAACTAATTAGATTCAAGTAAACAAAATATACACAACACGGCAACACAATCAAGATAGTTGCATGGCATCAGTATGTAGGTTACCTCCTTTGGAATAACAACTTGAGAGATTTCATTGCTTGCATCCTTGTCATCAAATAAGCTGTCTAGAGAATCTGATGATTCAGGTTTTGATGCTTGAACGACCTATTATAAGAAATAAAATTACTTAAACTTTCAAAGCAAACAATATAGTTAATTTATAACTGAAGAAGAGCCAAATCTAAAAATAAAATAAAATAAAATAAAAATTCAGATGCAAATTGTTGAGCCATGACTAAATACTGCTGCAACTATAAGTCACTAAAAATTGTTCCATCAGTTGAATGCCTTCTAAATCTGTCCGATGAATGAAACTAATGGAACAATGAAAACTCCAGGATATATTAATAAACTGACAATCTTAATGCGACTAAGCTTGTTTTTTTATGGTACACCCTATGGCTATCCAGTTAATCCAAGGACAGGTTATTACATATTAAGGTCAAGATGAAGTTTTACATAATTAAAGTAATCAAAAGCTTACCTCCTTATAACAGTTTATAGCAAAATTTGGAGGATTACTACCCTTTTTACCCCTTCGCAAGCCATCAAGAGAATCAGACGACTCAGTCAATTAAGGAAACACGTTCACTTTTCCAATGAAGCTTTAATACTAAAAAACCAGTAACCCCAAAAAGCTGATAGATATAAGAAGTCATTTAACAACAATAATTAACTATAATGCTGTCTGCTAGAACTGGTTTCTCAAGACTATTATTTTTAATAAGACTACAATACTTCAATAGTTACTTAAAATGAGACAGATTATCTGGGCTACTTACCGAATACGTAGTCAGGGTATTTAATAACAATTCTACATCATCTTCACCTGGATTTAAGATGAGATATAACTCTTAGTGAGGATTATTCACATTATGTACATATGTTACATGTCAAAGTCATAATTATATTTCTAGTGAAATTTTTCCTTGGTGTTGGAGAAACTTCATGAGGTCAACATTAAAGGAAAAGGTACTCTCTTCTCAATTTTCTAAAGAGAACAGGTGAAGAACATAATTTAATGCCCCCACCCATGAGAAAGGTATTGGTTCCTAACAATTAAAAAGGAATCATTTGAGTTCTGAATGCACGTACCCTTTTCTTCAATCACTTTATCAACAAGGGATGGCAGGAACCCCATATCTATGAAAAATGATCTTATGTTACTCCCAGATGAGCTTGCACCACCATCCTGAAATTTATAAGAACTGGAAATTTGAGCAAATTCATTCCCTTAATCTTTTCAAAATGGATGCAGGTTCAAAGTGACAATAACAATTGAAATGCAAAATTCGAATTTAAACTTGATCCACTGAAACCATAAGAGTGGAGACCAAGACAAGGTATTTTAGCAGGTTAGAGTTATACATACCCCATCATGCCTCGAATAAATCACATCAGAAGGCAACCTGAAATCCAAGACCTCTTCCTTTGGTACTATAGGCTTATTGCCGGCCTAAGGAACAAAAATAAGAGCGCCATGATGTTGATCCACATGTGCATTTAAGTTTCCGATGATACATCATAATATGTCTTATTTGCACATACCATTAAGTTTTGAAGTAGTGGTTGCTAGGACTAGGAGTAGCTTTAAACTTCACCTTCAAGGGACTAGATTGATTTTTCGATTGCCCTGAAAAGAATGATCATCGATTCTGATAGTCAGTCAAACAATTGAATAATAATTATTTCATGACCTCAAAAACAGCATGTCAAGGGTTCTGAGTCCTGGTTAGGGGCCTGTCACACTATAGCCTTTAGGAATAAAAGTAGATACATTACAATCACCATCATCCTTTGTTCTAACATGAGATTTCGAACTCAAATCACACTGGACATGAAAAACTTAAGCCATAAGTTAAATCCTTTTAAGTCAATCTTTAGTACCCTCTCTTACAAATGTGCTCGGGTACTAATTCTAAAGTATGAGACCTAGCATGTGAACTATTAATTTAAAATGAAAAAAAAAAATGTCATCGCACAGATTTGAACTTAAAGATCTTCTATTTTAAGACTTTATTAGATCATCAATACCCCAAAAACTGGGCCACTACCATGTTAAATCGAGTAAAAATTAATCTTTTCAAATCATTTAATAAAGGGCGAGACTTTGTGTTTTATTGTTCATAACAAATTAACAATGGCAGAATTGGCACTGTAATCCTATAATTGATATTTGTCAAAAGTCTGGACAAAGTTCTTCCGAGTCCCGACTAGGAGTACAGGTTATGCTTGGTAACAAAGAAATCACTAGTCGTACACATGTTTATGGCTCACATTTTAGCATAAGTGCTCTTGTGGATCTTCAGATTCCACAGTACTCTACAATAACCAAACTCAACCAAGTATTTGGAAATTAGTCAAAATGCTCTTGTGGAAAGAGCCTACAATTACATCGTACTTGAAGTACCAAAAACAATACAAGAGTTACTTGTGAATCTTCATTATTTTCACCAAATACCATGAGTTTTAGCTTCTAAGTACAACTTGAAGGTCGCATACCATAAAGCTGAAATGTTATATCCCTAAAATCAAACACCACAAAATAATAAATACCGCATAAGCGTTGAAAACAACATTAGAGTTACATGCAATGGCAAGTGGCAGGTCACATTTTCTAGTACGAGCCGAAAGTGTCAATACAAGAGGTCACATAAAAGTCATGCTGCCTATAAAATGGTTTCGGTAAAATATTTCACATAATAAATCAACTGAGACTTCACTAAACAAAGAACTCAAGGAAAAGGCAGTAAGAAAGGAGGTAAAAGTTCATGCAAGGTTTGAGAAAGAAGGCTCCTTTAGAGAGCAAGAAAAAGATGGTTGCATCATGAAGCTGAAAAGAGTCAATTGAACTTCAGTGGTCTAGGAACATAAAATTTCTTTCTACATCTGGGGGTGTCAGTGAGAAGAGGAAAAGGTAGAATTAAATCGGCAGTAAGATTGATTAACAAAAGAAGAAACAGTAGTCATCCATAGAAATAGAAACACAACAGCATACGAAACCCAAAAATTAGAGAGCAAACAGGGGAATCGGACCTGAATGTAGCTTCCACTGCCAGAGAGGGGGAATCAGTTAACGGGCAACGGGACAGAATACAGGATGCGAGGTGAGGTCACACCGCCGTTTTGAATTTGACGGAAGGGCCAAGGGGTGTGCGTGACGAATGAAGATGCTCAAAGATCCGAGACTGGCTATGCCGAGCTCCAGCTCCACAGCTTAAGCTTCAGTGCGGAAGCGCCTACTCGGGTTATCGTACTCCCGCCTGGACACTTTTATTATTGTAACACGAGATTACACGTGGCGCCATCTCAAAACCTTCGGTACTCAGGTTTCGTTACCCGTACGTCACAGTTCACACGAAGTTTAAGTTCTAACGGTCAACCGTTTCTCCGTTTTTAACCAGAATTAGGATTCAATTCTTTCTTTTTCGTAAGAGTTTTCTTGTTTTGTTTGTGACCTTTATTCGTCAAATGGGGATAATTATTCTACAGTTAGCTTGGTTGAGGCAAAGTGATTGGTGGACTACACGTTGCTGCGATGGGTCTACAATTTTACTCGAGAGATAGTTCTTAGATTAGAAGATGTTACTTTTAAAACATACTCAGATATATGAAATACAAAGAAAAGTTGAAAAGCCTGTTCTAGATAAATGATACTACAAGTGTAGCTCAGACAATTCCAAAGCATAGCCGACAACTATTTACATCCCTTTTTTTTTCTCCCCAAGTTCAAATGAGAGAAGGTTCAGAGTAAGGATCTCGATAATGCTAGATGAAGAATCAACTCTCGTTCATTTAAAGTGAGGAGATTCCTTTAGTACTTCAACAAAAATAAAAACTTTTCACTCTATATTTAAGATGGAGGGGTAAATGAGGAAACAACTGATAATACACTTGGTATTTTTCACTTGATATAAAAACCAACATGTCACATAGAAACCCAGCAAAAAACACCACCCACTGCATCAGAACATCGGCCAAATAAAAGAAGACAATTGCAATAACGAAGAAAGACAAGAGGCACCGTCAAATCTAGTAAAGAAAATGACAGCACCCCTTGGACAATTTTTTGTATGTGTTATTACCATTTGCATCATTTGTGTTGGGACCCGCTTTTGAGCAATACATCTTTGTCAAGCTGCAGGGCTTTAGGATCCAGCGGAATTGTTCCCACCGTCAAAACACCAGAAGTCGAAGTTTCGGTATTATATCCATTTACTTTGATTGGCATCGAACCTACAGTGACAACTTCAGTGCGTTTGGAATTTGTATCACCCGCAGCAGCAGGGGTAGCACCCGAAGGCTTACAATCAACCAGCTTCCCGCCAATTTCAAGTGATTCCATCTTCAAAGTCGATGTAGCGTCAACTTTTTCCTCATCATCATGTTTGGAGTTGGGAGTTTCTTTCACTGCCACAGTACTAGAATTATCGGGATTTGAATAGACCTGCTCGGCTCTCGAGGCCACACTCCTTTCCAACCCCCTCCTTCCACCATCATTCACCTTGCTAGAATTCTTATCCTCTCTCAAAGGTACCTCAACAACACAATTTAGCTGTCGGTTATGATCTAATGCGGGTACAAAATATGGACGCTCCAGCCTTCTAATAACCATCCTCGCTTTCTCTTCCTGCATGATCTTCTGACGGTTTTCATAATAAATGAAGTCGTCAAGTAAAGAGGTCTTTAACGTATGATTCTTGAACAATTTTAACATCTCCAGACCTTTCTTAAATGGTATCTGCGAAAAAACAAATATTATTCATCAACAAAGTGTTTTGAAAAAGTTCAAATTGGTACAAATCAATTTCAGTTTCTGCCCATCTGACTAAGTTGGAATACATAAAATATAGAAAAGCTAAGTTCCTCGCAACAAACAAGTGAGAGTCTGATGCCAACTAAATCAAACCACCCAAATATTTGCACTTATGTTACTAGAGAGTAATCAGATGACAATAAAAATAGAGCAAGAAATATACAAAATATAATCAATTTAGTTCACATTGTTTCTACTTTTAGAACTTAAATGTAAGGCCATGTATAATAAAGTTTCCACAGCAAGGAAAGAACACGAATAGCTAGACTATGCTCACCATTAACCATTTAATAGGATCACATCCACAAGACAGGCAGTTCATTAAGTACACAACATTTATGAATGCAACCCAAAAGAATTAACAGAGGGCGACAAGATGAACCACTCCCAAAACAGAAGAACACAATAAAGCCACATAATTAATCAAAAATAATTTTTTCCATGAACAAAGGTACTACTGGAGTGAAAAGAAAACAACAAAGCTACTTACCTCTTGGGTATCCCTGCTATTAGTAACAGGTTTGTTTTCATTATTCTCCAAAATAACATGCCTAAAGTTGTTGTTTGGCACATCTTTGATAATGTGCCACTTAACAGGGAAGCTTCCACTCCATTTATCCTGCTGCCAAAAGTCCATATCCCTGTTGAAGTCCACAGGACCGACCATCTCTGCTACACCACAGAACTGACCACTTGCATTGACCTATATAGCAAAAAATTAAATCATCAACCTCAAAAAGAAAGATCAATCAACACTATTGAACATTAAAGAAAAAAGAATTTTTGATATCATTAAATTTGAAAAAAAAAAAAAAGAAACTTACAGAGAAAAAGAGGAATACAGGACAGCTTCTTGATTTAGCTAAAACTATTCTCTGTGCATCTTCATATGCAATATTCAGTTTCTTATTTCCATTGGGAGTAGAGGACCAAACATTATATTTAATGCTCTTGTGAACATCATCCTCACTGTATGATTTAATTACAAAAAATTTTGCATCCACATGATCAACAGGAAAATCATCCTTATTGTACTGATCTGTGTAGATAATAATGTTTCCATCTGCATTACAATCTCCAGCCTTGGTTGTGTAGGCTTTCAGAGACATTTGGGTTTTAGATCTGTTGATTCTAGGACCCCGATTCTGCTCGCTTAACGCATCTGGATTGGCATTTGCATTATCCACAACTCTACCAACTTGAACCTTTGGCTGAAGTTTAGCAATCGCAGCCTGTCCATGAGAACTTGATCGAAAGTCAGATAAGGCATTATTGATAGGATGAGGTACTCTCAATTGACTATGTTGAGAAACAACCTTTCCATTCGATAAGTCATCTACTGATTGAATTGAACCATAAGTGCTCCTACCCTGTAAGCACAAATTAGAAATCCAGAGTAGTTACATTAGTCACTGAAAGTAGAAAGAAACTTGCACATGCGCAGTACAGCTCTATGGAAAATAATTGAATCGATTATCTAATCATATTTGATAGCAACAATGAACAAACCCATCCATAAGAAGAGACATGAACCATGAAAGTTCCTTCCAAGTAGAAACAAATTATATTCAATACAGGAAAAACAAGTAAATTTACCTGAAAAACACGTGATGAAACTGAACCAGCATGGCTACCAGCAGAAATGCTACCAAGTGCTACACTATGCTTGCTTGGACCAACATTAGCTCTTTGCACTTCTGTAAACCTGGCCAAGGAATTTCTCTGGTCTAAAGCAGGTTTGGAGGGGTTCCTAGAAAAGCTTCCTGAACTCTCATTTTTTTGCATTCTTCCGTTTCCATTGGATCTATTAATTGAAGGGTCAATCAAGTCAATGGAACCATTTGGGACAATATCTGGCTGAACAATAACGGGGACATAAGCAGGAGAAGAAACAGAGCTTTCATAAGAAGGAATGGTGTAAAACTGTTGGGCTCCTAGATATGGACCATCTGGTCCTATCACAGCACCGTGAATGTAAGGATTATACGGGTTGTATTGAGACTGTGCATATCCATAGCTTGGTGTATAATATACATAAGATGAATTCTCATTTTGAGCACCCTGGACCAAGAGAGAGAATGAGGACCATCAAAAACAAAATTTAAGTTGTTGCTTAAGCGAGAAAATAGAAAATACAGATATCTTTTACTCACTGCGTATTGGATATCTGGACCATCTAAACCAAAAATCCGAGGATGGTCCTCCCATTCGCCGGGTGACTCAAATCCTGTAACACTCAAGACACATGCGTGAGTCATCATAACATCATTGAAATAACTAAATCATACATGCACGAAGATTACCTGTACAGTAATAACCATAATTGGCAGCAGTAGGATAATAAACGCCCTGATCAAAAATAAATTCGGGTGTGGCTCCTTCATTGTACATGTTTTCACTTGGCTCAAGAAATAGATTTATCAAATATGGCTTGATCCAATCCCTTAAAAGTGAAGTCAAGATGCAGAGAATTTAAGGAATGTCTGAATCCAATGGAGGGCAAAAAAAACAAAAGAATGAAATTAGAAGATGCATTAAAAAACATACTTGATTCAAGATACGCAGAAAAGAGAACACATTGAGTATTCCAATTCCAGAATACAGAAAGTACTCAGCAACAAGGTTATTAAGCAATTCAATTATGAACTTTGTAAAAAGGAACTGTGAGTTAGTACGATCATAAACCTCACTGCTACAATGCTCGTTCCAAAGGGAGGTCTAGAAAAGCCAAAGGCCCTATTAATATAAACTAAATGAATAGCTTCTTCTAAAAACCTACAAGTGAAGGTTAGAAGTTAACGGGAGAGGGCAGTAGTAAGTCGTTAAAAAAGAGCCACTATATCGTTGACTAAGTGGCTAGATAAAAGACTCATGCTTGACTCAAGTCCATGAACATAGCAAAACTTGCCGGACAGTAGAAGTAATTAATAGAAGTATAGTGGAACCTCAAAGAGTGAAACCTCCACTTGCATATCCAATTCCTCGATGAACACAATCATGTAAGAGAAAACGAACAATTTACGAAAGGCCGATTGAATATGACAAAAAGGCAGCAGCTCAAAATCTTAATACATCGAGCAAAATTATTTTCTACCAAAATTTCACCATAACGAATCTGCAGAACAAAAATTCTAATTCCCAACTTTCAAGTTGTTATCGAGTAAACGAGGATTAACAAATACAGCAGGAAGAGAAAAGATAGACGACTGAAACTTGATAAGGATTGCGCGATATTTCAAAGATAGACGGGTCAATAAAGGACAAAAAAAAAGGGAAGAGCAGGGGAGAGTGGATTACTACCAGAGAATAGGTGATTGGAGCCATGAATAAACCTGCTGCGGTGAAGGTTGAGATTGAAAATTAAGCAGAAAGGGGAAGCGTTCTCTGGAACAAGGTAAATGATGAAGCAGACGCGCTGAGAAACCCTAACCGCGAGGGGAAGAGGGAGAGGGAGAGGGAGAGGAAGGGGGGAATTTGGAAGGGCGGTATTTTGCGTGTGTTGTGCAAGAATTGAGAAAGCAGCGAAGCGATGCGGAAAGAGGAGATTCCAAGCCTCTACGCAGCGTATCCAGCGCCTTACAAAAGTACCCCCCAAGGACCTGTGAAATAACGAGATTGCCACTAAATACTAAATAGTAAAATAGTAACGAGGGGGGATGGACTGGAGTCGGCCCGGGAGTTAGCTGGAGAGAGGGAGCCTAGGGCTCCACTTGGCACAAAACTATTGGTTAAGAGAACAGAACTATTTGAAGTTGAATAACGAGGACTCATGGCCATCCCATTCTACTTCTGCTTCTCTAGAATCCAGTACTAATAGAATTTCCCCCCTTCTCTCCTCTTTGGCTTGTCCTCCAAGTAAATGAACATTTCAATACATGAACGACACGTGTCCCCTCCTCATCTTTCTATTTGTTTCGCGAATAAAATCAGGATAATGTTGTAAATGTTAGATGCGTTTGATGCAACAACTATTATAAAATTAAGATTTAAATTTGACACAAAAATCAGTTTTTTCTTTTTAGGCTGGGGATTGGAGGTTGCTAATGTCTTTTAAGCTGCCTATAACAATCGGTTGTTTAGAATCATAAATCTTTGTCATCATTTTATTTTTAGTTTTCTATCTTTAATAATTAAATATGTATTTCTTTGTTTCGTTTTGCTATATAATGTTTATAAATATTTTCAAAATCTATTAACAAATTTTCAAAAATAAAAAAAAATTCAAATTTTTTTTTAATATAAAGAAAAATTCAAATATATTTGGAAGAGGGTGAAAAACTTACTAATAAAAAATAAACATAATTTTTTAAAACAAAAATCAGGTGGAGAGGTTAAAAAACAACTAGAACCAGAAGCAAATGGTGTTTGGTGTTTGGTGTATGCCAAACAAGAAGAAACGAGGAGTACAAGGCCCTGCCCTTGCCCTTCCCAGATCCAATCCAAGTCTGACTATATTTATGTATTCTGCCAAAACAAAACGTGGAGCCATGTAATTCCCAAGTTTTATTGATACTGAATCGGTCTGGGAATATAATAATACATGAATACAGCCGATCGTGACTCCACCTCCATGCTTGTTTCCACTTCCTACTTCAAAAATCAAACTGCTTGGTGTTCCTTTACGCAACTTCCCACCCAAACTACGACCAATTAAATAAATTTGTACACACAAGAGCTCTTATCCTATTTTCTATAAAGAAAAATCCTATCATCATTTCAGGTAGCAAAGGCACAGATTCCACGCACACACCAGGATGTCGAGATGCAAACGAACACCAACTTTGACCTACCCCTCTTCTCTTACATTTTTAGGAATTCAACCACAGATTAATCATATACACATCATATATAAATAATTTAATTTTAACGCACAGCAAGGTGAAGAACACTTCCACAACTGCAGCAAATAATAATCGCCGTTGCTTCCTCTTTACCCAGACCGTTGGAAAAACGTAGCATATTCTGGGTACGCATTGGAAAATCTCATTAGGAGCTCTGATGGCCACCCCTGTCCTTGACTAAGGAAGATGTGGCGATATTTCTCCACTAGTGAGTGCAGGATCTGTTCTTCATCAACGTCTTCATAACGACCTACATTTCATCACCACAAGATTTCAAACTACAACTAGTCATCAACGCCCTAAGCAACTCATACAACAATATAAAGCTTCCAAAGTAAATAACTTGTAGTTTGGAAAGTAAGAATAAACCCAAATTTACTACATAAAAGTCACGGGCTCAAACTATGATAACAACCTATCCTATAGTTTATAGATATCAATTGTTGAAAAATCCTACAACTATCTAATAGCATCAGTGAGGAGCACATAAGCTAGCTAACAGCCCTGGTTCTAAACTACCTTGCACAGAAATCAACCATTTATTACAGGCATGCTGCATTTCGTCTCAAATCTAATTATGTAAATGAAATTAGGTGTGGTACATCCCGCTACACTCTATGTAACTTTGCACTGTCAGAGAATGCACCAGTGTGAGAAAAATATGAAGCAACATCCAGTACAGGAACCCATTTTTGGTTCCTTCCATACTTCAACTTTTATGATAGTTTCAAGCAAAAATGGTTCAGTTCAAAACATGTAATAGTCAAGACATTTGATTTATAGAGAAATAAAGTATTCTGTTCCGTTAACCAATTGGGTGAGTTTAAAAGATTCGAATGAAATTATAAGCACTTAAATCGAATATAGAATAATATTTTGAACTTTGAAGGGAAAAAAATAACTTTAATTTTAGTTTATCAATTTTAGAATAAAACAACCATATTCATGTTGTGATATTTCATCAAAATTAAGAATTGAGATTATATTAACATAGAGTCCACCAATCAAGAATAATATAGGATAAAAATCTATATTAGGAATAGGAAAGATTGATTTCATTTCCAATATGTAAATGACGTTCAGTCAAGACCGGCCTAACTTGATGTCGTCCACAAGTTTATCAAGAACTTAACATTTAATAAATAGTAGTAATGTACTTACCCAATTCAATATCCTGGTCTTGATCATCCACATCTGCCTCCTCGATAAGAGTAGAGTTTTCCAAATCAATGGCCGCTTTAGCATACCTATTCAGAAATTCTTCTTCAGTTTCTTCAAGCTCAGCAGCATCAGAATCCTAAACACATCCGAAGGGGGTGTCAATATTTAACTGCTAATTAATGACAAACATTCCTTTGCCAAAAAAAATATATATATACATATATATATAGATATATATATATATATATATATATATAGATATATTAGTGACAAACATTATCTATGGGAATACAAGTATATGCAATATTCAGCACACATCTTGAAGTCAAACCTCATCATCTTCTAATTCATCACTGTCATCGTCCTCCTCTTCATTATCATCAGATTCTTCTTCCTTTCCTCGCACTTCCTTTAGCCGGATGGATGCCTCCATTAATGAACCAAAGCACTTCCATAGAAAATCATCTTTTGGCTTTCCTAACTCCATAATTCGTTCCACCACCTTGACCAATGTCATCACTGAAAAACAATAAAATAACAGAAATTTCATTGGGTGGGCAACATAAATTTAATACGTATTCTAAACAATGCTATAATTCACTACTCTTTTTCCAATATAGCCTAAATTGGCTTTTGTTATTATGCTTTATTTTATATATGAAATAGAGAAAGATTTGGATTATTTTAAACTTCTTGTTAAATTGGAAAGTGCATACTTAAATTATACTATTTATCTAAAATCTTAAACAACAATCAAGAGGGGGAAACTAAGCAGTTTGACTTGTAATGAAATCAGTAAAGATCTATTTCGGAAGTCATGCTTAAAAACAGTTTTTAGAAAAAACTTTTTGAAAAATACATTCAAACAACTCCAAACTTTTAAATAGCGACAAAAACGAGAACCAGTAGATCTTAGAAAATCCACTGACCAATCAACTTTATTTCTGATTCTGCAGACAGACCGGGCACAAAATAGCTGCTACAGATATAACATAGGGCTGAGACCCAGACTGTAAAGCCTCCTCCATCATACTTCTCCAGAAGTCTTTCTACAGTATCAGGATGACAGATGTAGCATGTTGATATGGAAAGCAGTAAAGGCTTCCACAATGCACTGGGTTTCCCTTGGATTTCCATAAAACGGCAAAATGATGTCCGAGTAAAAGTGACTACCAGTGACTGCCTAACACCTTCTGCTTCAAAAGAGTAACTAGGAACATTTAATAACATGTGAATGCAAGAACAAGCTTTCCACGTAGCAGATGGATATTGCGAGATTGACTGATTGATAAAAGCTCCAATGTTTTCTACAATAGACCTTCGAGGCACTGGTGGAGCTGGAGGAGATGGTGCTGGCCCCACAAAAAAGTTCTTCAGTGCATATTTATTATTTAAATTTACAACTTCCTTAATGCAATTAAAGACTGAGAAATCCTCTGATTCTTCCCAAGAATTCCAGTCAGCAATTAGATCGGCCCAGACTGATACTAATTCAGATATTTTAAGTTCTAAAATATTATTGCTCCCTGCAACAGAAAGCATGATGAACTGAAGCAACCTTGATGAATGATCTATGCATGATGGAGGGGGCAAGAACTCCCGGTCCTCGTCCATTTCCTGGGACATCTAAAAGTTTATAATTTTTGAGAAATAAATATAGAAATGAAGCAAACTAAATTATAAATATTGCATGAAACTCTTCAATTTCTCATCCTACACTTTAGCAATGATTTTATAGATCTTCGTAACTGAGCTATTGTCTAAAGTCTCATCTTTTCGATTTCTTTCTTCTTAATAAACAGATAAAATTCTCCTTCGAGGCAATAATTTGGGTGACTTTCCTCGTAAGAATTTAGGAACACTTTCAAAAGATCATTTCTTTAAAATGTTCCAATTTTTTTTAGAAATTCTGTAGTAACACCATCAGGCTGGGAGCCTTAGCACCCCTTAAAAAGTTCAAGGCTAACAAAGTTTTACTTTCTTCCAAAGGTCTCTCAACCCATCTTTTCGCACATGAAACGGGTCACCAACTTACACCCCCAGGATAGTTGACCAAGTGCATCCATATCTCTTTTGTGTTATGTGCTATATTTGGAAGGAAAGAAACCCTAGAATCTTTTCAGATAAGCACAATCCTTTTTACTATACTTGTGATCTTGAACAGTTCAATGCCTCTAAAAGGAGTGCAAGTTTTTTCTGTCACTACTCTACTTACACGATCAACTTAGATTGGACGGCCTTTGCTTGACCCCCTCTTTTGGAGAAGGGGCTCCTTGTCCCTTTGTCCTTTACTTTGTTTTGTTTGGCTTTTAGCCGTATGAATGATATCACCTTCTCATTTCCAATCTAAAAATCAAATCCCCCCAGGAACAAATCGTACCTTGCTGTTTCAGAATAGAGCTTGCTGAAAATATCCAAATATTTCCTCTTAAACTGATTTTGTCTTTGGGAAACTCTTTCACATGTCTAAAATCAATTTTAAAATAAAGTTCAAAGAAGGTTGAGTTTTCATCCCTATCTTCCAAGTTTCAACCAAATTAGTTTGCTTTTATGAAGACATCTTCTTTGCTCTTTGTTCATCAAATTTCAGAATCTTTGTTTAAAATCAATTCCCTCCTCCCTTTCTTTAGGAGATCCCTCTGTGACCAAAAATCTTGGATTTATCAGTCTTGTTATCATTAATACAAAGAGTTCGTCTCCGTCCTTTTTCCTGTTTCCTGAGACAATCGTAAGTAAACCCTCAATATTCAAGCACTTTTTCTTGTAAATCTCTGTTTGCTGGTTGTCAGCTTGTCCTACCCATTCTACTCTTTCTTAGACTGAGAAAATTAGATTCTCCACTTAGTCCATTGCTTTGGTGAGGATCAACTTTACAGACCTTATTCAAAGATTTTTAGTCTATGGCTTTGGGGGTGGTATATGTTATGCAAGAGGAAAGCAGAAGGCTTTGGTAATTTGTTTTGGAGGTGTCACTTTGCTGGTTGTCTAAAATTTGAAGCAGATTACTTGAAATATTTAGTGTTAGTATTGCTCCTAACAAATATTAGGAGACATGATGGAAGAGGTGCTTGTCAACCCTCCCTTTCATAGTAGCGTTCAAATTTTTTGCAGGTGACTTACTTCACAATTATTTGGAATTTCCAGTTAAGGAGAAATAGAAGAATTTTCAAAGGTGATGATGGGTTCGAGTAGAAATTTTAGGAGCATGGATCACATAATGCCTCCTTTAGGTGTTCGAGTTCAAAGCTTTTTTTGTTAACTATCAATGTTTTAAAAGGCTTTTGAGGCTTACGCCTTGAGGCCCGCCTCGAGGCAAGGCTCTAACTTTTAGCCTCAAGTCTTACGCCTTCTTTGGACTATAAGAGGCTTACGCCTCGCATAGAAGAGGCTTACGCCTCTTTGAAAACGCACTGAGGCTTAAAGTATACGTCTCGTGTAATGATTACAAGAATACTATTAATTTTTCCAATTCTTAAAAAATATCAAGGTTTTTTTTTTATGGAATCCTAAGCAAGAGTTGTAAGTGTAACAATTCAATCTATTACTACTTTTACTACCTAGACTTTAAAAATATTGAAGACAACAATTTATAGAATAAGTAAGTTCTATTGGTGATAATAGTAGTGATGTTATGATGTTTTTATAGAATTTTTTTTGAGTGACAAGTAACAGGCGGATATTTTGATAATTTTATATAACTATTATGTTCGGTAATACTTGACCACACAAATTTAGGATTTGTTTAATTCTTTTAATTAAAATTGAGGCTTACGCCTCATACCGCCTCGAGGCTTACGCCTCGCCTTTTCAAGAGAAAAAGCCTCGAGGCCGCCTTTAGCCTTTTAAAACATTGTTAACTATCAAATATTTTATTCTTAGGAAGCCTCATTTTCGTAACTATTTTGTTCTGAATTGTGGGCTCCTATGTTTGAGCTTCTTTTAAGGACCTTCCGTTTGTATTTCCATAAAGATTTATTCCTCCCCCCACCCAAAAAATAAAAAATAAAAATATTCTACACTCTAGCATCTCTACTATTAGAAAGCTGATGGTTGGACATGCTTTCCATCAATGAACCCAAAATCCATTCCGTATCAAGTCATCCAGATTTCTTTTGAGATTGATCAAAATTGGAGGAAGCATCCCAACAAATCTACCACAGTGCAATCCTTTAGTTCAGACGAGGGTAAAATCTTGAGGCAAAAATTTGAAAAACCAGCAACTAGACCATCCAAATTCCAAGGGAATGACTATTTCCCAGAACAAAATGGATTTTATCATTCAAGAATCAAGATACTACCAATCAGAGAACTTCGCTTGACATATCATACATTCTATGATCCACATGGGGGATGCAATACAGTCTAGGAGTTTCAAGAACTGATTGTTTTGAAGATGTGCAATAGTGATATCTACATGTTACAGCAACAATGCATTAGATAAGAAAATTATGGTGCACAAATAAACAACTAAGTTTAAATAGATTTAGTCGTGCAGGAACTTTACCATCATTGGACATCCATTCTTAAATTTCCATATCAATCATAAGACTTCAAGAAGATCTAACTAGCAAATTACTTCGCCGAATATGGGTGTAAATTACTAACCAATGAGTACATGGGTGCAAGCCACGCCTGCTGCAAGAGAGACGAGAATGACCTACTGATTGTGGCTTGATCAGATGTTGACAGTTCACATGATTCATCTAGCTCCATTTTCTCACGTATGAAGTTTTCCCAAGCCTGGGCCATCACTGATAAAGCTGCAAAACCATGTTCGACAACCTATGCAGCGTTGAATTCATCAATGCGAGACCATTCACTTGTTAAATATCATTTGTTGAAGAAAAGGTTCCCTTAGACACTTTTAATCATTTTGAAAGTGATAAAAAAATTCAAATCAAAATAGTATATATAGACCAAAGAATGAGACAAGCATGAAGATTGAACTCAGACACAATTAGAGAAAAGGCATTCAAACCATGGGTAATTGAATAAAAAATAAAGCAAGAAAGATAAATTTTGCTTTAATAGATTTTGAAGATCGTGTGGACCAAACCAAATGGTAGGTTTAGTGTATCACATGAACCAGATGAAACTGTGCCCAACTAAAGAACAGAATCAAACTAGACTTTATCAGTTTAGTCCAATTAGACTTTGTCTTAATTATTTTCTATTATGTTTGCTGAGTTCGGTCCAATCTGATCTTCTACACATTTTGTTTTTTTACTCACTATCAAGCATTTTTCTTATTCGGTAACCATTTAGAGCGTAACTGGCGACCTAATTGTATAAAATTCTAAACTATTTACATATTTAAAAAATATATATGACTACTTTTTTACTAACTTGATTTGTTTTTGTGCAAATTAATGAGACCACTTTCACGATTCGACAATTGATTTTTCAATTTTGTTCACTCCTTCAAACATAAATATTTTTTAGACAACTTTGGCCGAAGCTAGTCCCGAAAATATGAGCATCTAATTAGAGGGAAAGAAAATTTGTTTCTGCCTTCAAGTTGTATTGAAAATTTCCATGATGATTTTTAGCTCTATTTCATATTAGTAACAACAGTGATTTTCTTCTTTAAAAAAAAAAGGAATTTTTCACTGGAGCCATTGAACATACTTGAGGCCATGGCTCCAAATTAGGAGGTATGCTTTTTGAGATTGGACCAACCAGAGGCAAAATGATATGAGGAATATGGACGGCAACGTTTTCATTTCCAGCTTCCACCATAGAACTGAGAAGCTGAAATAAAATAGAGTTCTCTCCATCATCTTGGCCAATCCCACCTATTACGACTTGAAGAAGAGGTAACCACTCAGGTGGAAAGTAGTCATTCTGAAGAGGAAAACTATAGAATCCTGGTGAAAATCTGGAAAACAAAATAAAATAAATCCTACAGATGATCTAACAAGTTTGGTAAAGAAGCCTACTTCAAGAAGCTTGGGTATTGCTCCGGCAGCAGAAACTCGCACAGGGTAAAATGATATTTCCTCTTTATCAGACATGGATAATGCCTTGACCAATGAAGAATATATATCTGCACAGAGCTCCTGTAATAGAACTACAAAGTTAGAAGAAGAAATGTGGGAGTGCATTACGTCAGCAATTCAAATCTCAACATGGCAGCAATTGAGGAGAGGAAAAACTAGCACAAAAAGTGAAGTTTTGTTTAAAATTGCTTTATCATAAAAAATAAAAGCATGCATAATAGAAATAGCATGAGGATTATGATATCTCACTTCAGGCAGACAGGATGCAAGCTCTCCAAGTACCCAATTTGCAGAGGCAACTAGGTATGGCAGGAACATTGATACAGCATATAGTGGCAACACTCTTGTGCGGATTAGAAACGTCACATATCCAGGTTGTTGCTCCCTTAGAAACTGCAATACAGAGGAATACAAAGGCAAAATTATATATTATAATATAGACTATTCAACTTTACTCGTGAATGTAGAAACCAGGAACTAGTCCTTACATCAAGCAAGCCACCATAGGCAATTAGAACACCATAGTAACTGTATCCATTGACAGACAAGAGAGTTAGAATGGGTATAGAGTTGAAAGTACCCAAAAATCGATGGAGTTAATTTACACATATTGGACTATGAATACAGTTTTTAAAAGGCTGATGAGAAAGTAGGGAATAATGAATAAAAAAGTACTGAAAAGGCAATAAAGCAACCGAGAGAATGTATCCAGAGGAATACAGAAGGTAAAAATAGAGAACTCCAGGCTCCAAAAACTACATAGTCAATATTTGCTCAAACATTATTAATTTTGAGAATGGGAAAGAAGAAAGTGTGGCTGAGCGACTTCAGAAAATAAAAGGCACCCATTTTTTGGGTCATTGAATAGTCATGATGCTTATTCTAAGATTTACAGGGAATATGCTTATAAACATTTATCTATTATTAAAAATAAAGATAGTTTAATATATTATATTTGATATTATTAAGATACCTATAAAATATTAAATTTACCGTAACTCATAGCTTAAATTTTTTGGTTGACTGGTGATTTCATATGGTATAGACCAACAAGTCCTATATTCGAACCCCTGTGATGTCATTTCCCCCTCCATTTAATATTGATTACCACTTATTGGGTTTGTGCTAATTTTCAAGTCCACGAGTCAGGGAGAGTGTTAAGGTATCTATAAAAGATTAAATTTACAATAACCCATTAACATAAGCTTTTAGGTTAAGGGGTGATTTAACAGATACCAAAAAAAAAATACACACATTTTAGAATAAAAATAGAAAAAAAAAAAAACAATAGTTTGCTTATCTCATATTTTTCTTCGTTGTTGTCTAAATTCAGTATCCATATATAAGCCTTGATTCTTTTTTAGTAACTTGATTTGAATATGTTATATTTCTTTAATTGATACAAAGAAAAGACAAATGAAAACATAAGCCAAGTGGTATCCTCCCAAACGATTTTCAGTTAAGAAATAATAGAAAATAATTTTACAACATTAGTCTGCGAAACAATTTTTAGAGAACAATATCATTATATACCTTTAGCATGGAATCGTAAAGAAAACCAAATAACACATTATGCAAATCAAATAATAAAATATGCAAACTTCACTCGATCTAAATGATAATATCTATGAAACCAGCCTTTAAACGCGCTACTTTCACTGCCATATAATAGCAGATAATCCAAAAGAATGAATCATCACATCCCATATTTTCATAAAAAGTCCAGTTAAAGTTAAGAAGCAGGAAAAGAAAGACTAAGATTGCGTTCAAGCTTATTAGAGCTAACAACCACTTTTTTGGGCCATCAATAAGATTTATCTTTAACCACTGACTAGAGTGAACTAGTAAATTTTGCTTTAAAATGAAGTTCACTGATTGGTTTTTGTGCACATAATTAGTTAACAGTTTGGTTCTCACATAATAGTTAACATGCTACTCAACAAAACGTTCACACATATATGAGATCAACGAATAACTCCAGATATTCATATTGTACGATGTAAAGCTAAATTGGAAAGCCAGGTTGCATCTCAATACACTTACTCATTTACAATACTAGTTTGGGAAGCATTTGCATCAGAGGGAATGGGATACTTCAAAAGAAATGGAAGTACAACCAACTCCCCAATAGAAGGGCGTTGATTATTTGTTCTCCTGTTGCCTTTTTTACGCTTTGATGAAGCTGAAGAACCATTTGTATGGGTCACTGTAGGAGGCCCCTGTAGGAACTTGGATTAGGTTACTGATAACACTTAATAAAAGAAAGGACCCATGAACTAAACAGGTACCAACCTTTGACATTGCAATCACACCAAGCAAGTTTATTGCACTTTTCCTGGCTGTGTACAAATCCTCCCTCCAACCAGAAACTTCTTCCTATAAAATAACCAAAATGGGTAACATAATATCTGATATGAAGATCAATTCAATGTGACAAGTAGACTTTCTTACTAGGTCAGATGGAAGATTCCTCCTTAAGTACTCATCTGGATCATCTTCCCACTCAAACAGGTCCTTTTTCAGACATTTGACACAAAATTAGTTAACTAAAGTCTAACTCACAATAATGAGTGGATTTCGAAGAGCAATATATAAGTTTCCTCCAAACTTTACCTTCTCATTCATTATAAGTGGTGGAAATATTCCAGAGTGTATCAATGTTGAAAAATGTGGAGAAACCAGTCTCCATCCCTGTTTAGCACGAATGATAAGATTCAATTAAGGCCTCATCCTCACGAGATAATATTAGCCTCGAACTAACTTTCCATTTTGCTAAGGAGAGAAGGGAAGGGGTAATTAATTCAATATCAAGAGTTAAACATACTCGGCCCGTCTCTAGAACATGTGAAATCACATCAAACGCTAGCGAAATAATCCTCTCTGATAAAAAGCCGAGCTTCTGTCAAAAGGAAATTTACTGAAAACTGAGACAAGCACCTATGAAAGTGCGCCAACAGATGAGCAATAAAAGGATACATTAAAGCATCAAAGCAGTATGTTGAACAGAAAATAAACAAATATGACAAATACAGAATCCTGACAGAGGAAAAGAGGAAAATTTGTCACCATACAATATAATTAGGGAAAAAAAAAGAAGAAGTAGAAAGAAATAGAAACTTTTTCATAGAAACTTCAGAAGTTACATAATAATAGTAAAACTCCCCTCAAGAAGTTAAACATGAAATCCCCCCAACAATAATTCCTTATAAGAAAGCCCCGAACAAGAATTATTGCCTTAGAAGATAAAAAACCACTCTTCTGCCACCTTAATCTCACTGCCCCGTGAAATTCTAACTAAACCAATAAAAAAGGCTTTATTTTCCATTCTTCAATGGTTGGACTCCATAGAACCATTAACTTTAATTTCCATGGAAGTGATACAAAAAGAGAGAGATGCAGAAAGCTGTTTATTTATTTCTATGGAAGCTAGAACATGAGTTAACAAAAGGAAATATAGACCAGATGACCCAAAAAGGTACTTTAATCTCCACTACAAACTGCCTTCAATTGGATCCCAGTGCTGCCTCGTGGTCCCGGAAGCATGCAGGACAGAGAATGTCTCTTATGAATTGGGGCAGGAAATTTTAATAACTTCCAAAATGTCAGAGAAGGCCTACAATGAAGAGCTAGGGAACCAGCATAAAGTATAATTTTCATAAAAGAGGAGAGGGGTTAGAACTCTCCCAGTTTTCTTGGTAGGAAAATGTCCCTAGATATAACCAGATTTAGGCCAATGTTTTTACCAAACTCAAGTAATACTTACATGGACATTTTTGCTATATTTCACTATGTTCAAGACACATTTTATGATGTGTGGCATCAACCTGAAATTTCAAGGGAAAGAGAAACGTGAATAGTAACCAAGAGCAATTGATTCTGATTTTTAAGGATTTGAAGATAATTGTATGAGTATTACTTATCAGTATACTTCCGGTGTCGGGTAACAAAAATGCAGAAAATAAGCAAGCTTCTCTTTGCAGTTTTTAACCTGCTCACATTGCCATACTCTGTGGGAACTGCAGCCTCAAACTTTACGGAATCTAGAATGCCAATTAAATCATGGCAAAATAATGGAAGTAGAGGCACTAAAGCAGAAGGCATATGTGATCTCACCTACACAAGTAATAGCATTATAAGAACAGAAAAAAAAAAAGGAAGTTTTATTGCTTCAAAGGGTTTACATAAAAAAGAACATACTTTCGTTGAATTTTGCAAGATCTCAAGACAGAGAGTAATTAATTAGTTAGGTAAGTGAAAAATAAAATAAAATATGGAGGAATATTTAAAATGCCAATTATATTAGGTGCAGAAATCCATGTTATTCATTATTCGTATTCATCTTTATTGAAGACTGTACTTCTTCAACAAGGTTGCAATATCGTGAACTGTCATAAGTTCTTGATGTTATTCACAATGCTATCCTTCCATCTCTTTCAACGCATTTTATTTCAAAAATGAATTTTGTCAGTTGAGATTATTGATTTAAATAATTAAATTTAGTATTTATTTCTTATTAGAAAAAAACACGATAATATGGTTCGATTATTCTTCCTTTTCATATATTTTGCCGCAATGTGATTGCATGAGCAACTTTTTTCCCCTCAAAACACAAATACTTTTTATTCATAATTGAAAACATACAACACTATTACATCTGTAAATTATCCAGTAAAAATGCATTCAAGTAACTTGTGCCTTTGATCCAGCTTTCTGCCCTGGTTTCCTGAATGCCGATGTACATTTCAATTCCAAAAAACTAAAAAAATGCTAGGGGTAAAGGTTTTATCTGTTGCTTGCACCATTATTCCAAACCCAAGCATTTCCAACGTAAGAAACATTTGTACTTGATAACAGAAATATCAAAAGCATCACCCCAAAAAACAAGAGAACAGAACATGCTACATAATTATCATTTCTAAATTTACTAGGCCTGTTTGGCGCAGGACAAAATTCATAAATCTCATCCGTACTTATAAAGGTTTGTATGATATAACATAATATGTGGTTCTACAAAATTAAAAATTGCACAGACCAGGACTTATGTGTATGTTTAAATTCCCACATGCTTTTTTTTTTTTTTGAGTAACCCACATACATTTTACTTCATGATAAATATTTAGGAAATATATCTTTTTCTAGGTAATTTTTACGTTTTGTTTCATATCAAGAAAAAATAATTTTTTTTTTAACAAAGATACAACTTCTCATTGAAATAATGAAAAGATAGTACAAGTGTTCAAGGATACAAACTCCTGGAAGAGTGAAAAAGAAAAGTAAAAGATGAAAAATATGAAAAACAAAATCACACAGAACTAATAAAAAGCTCCCAGTTAGCCTTAAACATAGATGGAGAGAAATGCGTAAAAGATTCAACAAGAAAACACGAAAGTGAAGCTTTAAACTTAGCTGAATAGAAATTTTCGTCGTAATGTTTTCGTTCATATCAAGAAATAATAATAACAATAATAATAATAGACAATAACAAGTTTAGGTATGTTTAGAGAATTTAGAAAGTTAAGAACAATTACTTACAGAAAAGTAGACACATTTGCATACTATCAAAAGAATCTTATCTTCCTCAACTTCCATTCCATCATGATTAGCAAGAACCTGTATGACACCAGAAATAATCATGGAACGTTTAATTCTGCTTGAGGAAGATGAGATTTACATAGATGGGTAAAGGGAACCATCAGAACCTTTTCAAGAAGACGATGGAATACAGCTAGCAGGGGAACAATAATTGCCTGTGCAAGTAGCTCTAACTGTGGTGGTACAGGCTCCTTAGAATCTTTAGGATTCAAAAAGTACTGCAAAAAAAATGGTAATCAAAGCTGTTAAGGGAACCTCAACTCACGCTGTCAAACTATATCAACTCTGAACTTTCCCTTCACTTCTATCAAGCAATATAACAAACAATCCTTGCATCGTTTCTCGAAATTACGAGCTAAGCCTAAAATATAAGAGTCGCTGATCAAAACATCATAAAACAGACAGGAAGAATATCAGTTCAGAGTATGGAAGTTATACACTAAATCCCTGTTGACCACTGATTTATTACCTAAGTTTTAAGTATCATAGTAAAAAAAGGTAAAATAGAAAAAAGCGAGAAATAATAGTACAGAATTAAATAATAGAAAAAACAATAAGAAAAATAATCAGATGTATGGAAAAATAATAAGAATTTTTAACTGTCGTTTGAACTAAAAAATTGATATTCAATTACACTAAAACATCAATATTGACAAATTTAGATGTTGATCAAAACTATGCTTCGGTAAGTATATATTAGGATGGCAATTAATTTATCTGTTGATTAGAAATGTTTGATAAATCTCTGAATTAAAATCATGTACCTGGAACGGTCTGCAAGTCGCACAAAGAACAGAAAGGGAATTGATAGCATTCCATTGACATTCTGCTCCACCGTTGAAAAGATTGCTGTTTTGAATAGCAGAGCAAAGATCAGACACAAGTTCAGGCCATGAATTCTGCTTCACAAACTCATTGACCACTAAGCTATGAAACTGCCAGAACGTTGCAAAAGAGATATAAGAAGAAGGAATATGCCAGCCAAATCGTGATGAGATGTGCCGTAAATTAACCATGCAGAATAGGCAAGAAATTTAATTACCACTTCAACCAAAACTTTTAGAACTTTCGGTTCCACTTGAAACAAGGCTCTCAGCAGTTCATCCTTGAACCCCTTGCTGACTTTTGAACATGGAAGTTTGCCCTCGATATTTCTCCTACTCAAATTTTTAAGGTAAGCAGCAGCAGCTATCTTTTGACCTTGATCTTGATTTCCTACATGGAAGGTATGAACAGCTAAACCTTAAAGGTTAAGCGCAATGACGTTCAACTAAATTTGTTTGTTGCAATTAACCCCCCACCCGCCAATAAATATATCACCTGAGTTTAAGTTCGTGTTTAAAGGTTTATTAAGCTAACCCCATGCAATTTGACTGAGTCATGGAAGGAAATATGTAAGAATAATTAATTTTGAATTATACTCTATTTGTGCAAAAATATGACAATAGTCAATTATTTCGAATTTTAGCCGATGAAACTGCAGGTCACAATCAATTGAGTAGCACGCTAAAGATTGATTTGCTTGAACTTGGCATCTCCAGAATACATCGGAGAGTAACTCGTGCTTTTACCTGCAGACGCTACATTCATTTTGAAAAGTACTAAGGTGAATCCGAATACAATTAATAACACGTATATTACCCCAATTTCCATTTCGGAAAACACAGACAACTACAAACATACATCTGAGCCCACCAAACGGACACCGGGGAAGAGCTGGCTCTGAGCTCGAGTTACTCCCTTTAAGATGGGACTGAACAAAATAAAAAGTAGTTTAGCAACAGGAGGAAGTAAGAAAACTTGAAGAAGGATTCACCGGTAGTATTGTAGAGTAGAGCGATCGGAAACTCGGGATGAGAAGAGAGGCGATCGAGAGACTCGGTGGCTCCATGAACAACCTGCACGTCGTGGCTAAGCGTCTCGGATAGAATTTGAGCGAGTTTAGCAACCTCCATGAGTCGCTGGTTCTGCAATGGTCGCAGTCGTTAAACTGTTATTGCATTAACCCCAGTGAGTCGAGCACAGAGGAGCAGAATGTATAATAGAACCGCAGAGGCGAGCAAAGTGTACAGACAGACTACAGAGAGAGAGAGAGATGTGTGAAAGAAAAAACGCGGGAAGGTGACTGTTTTGGTAATTACCTACAGGCACCCGTTGCTCGCACTGTAAATTGATCCACTGCGAGGCAGGCCCAGGTTTAGAGTCCAGCCCATTCCAATTATACGGATAATTTATGGTTGGCCCATGAAAACTTAGGATTTTTTTTTCTTTTAATTTAGAGTAGGTGTTTTATTTATCACTCTGTTTTTTAATTTTGCCAAATGATTTTTATTAATACAAAATGTCCCTTTTCTATTTTTCCAAACTGTTTCGCATGTTTTATTTTAATCATTTTACCCTTAATATTTCGCCATTATTTTCTAAATCAAAATATTACTCTCTACCTTTGGATTCTCAAATTTATACATTTTATATCCTATATTCTAGTGACCATCCATCTCGCTTTTACACATATTTGAATATATGTACACATGTATAAACATAATTCATGAAGGGGATGAAGAGAGGAGAGGAGATTGAAATCGAAAGGGAGACAGTCTTGACTACGCGAATCTAAGAATTCACCGTCTTTAAGAAGACAGTGCATTAAGAAAAAAGATCATAGCCTAGTCAACGAAGAGAGAAAGGGGAGGCTAAAGGTGTAAAAGTATCGTGAGGGAGACATTAATCAAGTTGCGGGAAAAATAAATAAAGTGAGACAAGCTAATAGTATATGCTTTATAAAAATGATCTATAAACATTATCTAAAAGAAGCTTGTGTATCCTCCAATATTACATGCAATTGTGACTATTGGATATTATTTCTCATTGATCACGTGGCAACCCCTAAAAGATAACAACAATGAGTAAGCAAGTGGATACGATTGGTACGAGGTTATCGCCTCGAACTTTACCGGTTAGGTCGAGCTGACCTAACTAGGAACTCGGCGCCTGAAATATAATATGAGTCGAACCAACATCATTCACATCAACTGTCTAAGCTACTAACCGCGTTGATTAGAGGATATTGCGCCAATAATGGATATTCGACACATTCACGACAACAAATCGAATGGAACACCAAATCGTTGTTGGAACCTCATCGGACGCCTTGTCGAAAACTCCACCCATAAATAGAGACACCTGCATCACTTTCAGGTACGCGGAACTATATTCTCTTGGATATAGCTCGACCACTCACTGACTTTAGCATTTAAATGTTTTTTCCTTTGCAGGTCTCTGCTCGTAAGCATCTTAGTTCACCAATCGCAATGGCGGATTCAAGATTTTAGATCAAGGCGGTACAAATGAATATAAACGTAATGGGAAAATATCAATTAAACTCAACCCTAGCCATGTGTATCAATTTGCATACATATAAGTGTTTGTAATTTTGACATGTGTTGCAAATTTGACCATTCCATATATTTTCATTCGAAAATTTGTTTGAAAAAATATTATAATGTGTGAAACAAGTTAAAAAATATTGTTGGTATGTAATAATTGATATGATTCATACAAAAACAATACTATAGTTGATTTTTTATTTATTTTTTACTTAAATTGGTAAGTTGGTACAGAGTTATTTAACGGTAGATTTTATAATCAAATTCAATTTGATAAACTTTATCTTTATTAAAAATATTGAGTTTTTGTGGTTTTTTTATTGAATAAAGTAATAAAAACTAGGACAATTATCTAAGTTCAGGATTATTAATTAAATTTATTAAAATAAATATGTTCTATAATATTAACTTAATTAAAACCGCCGAAGCGAGTATAATTCAGCGTTAATTGATATGTACCTCCAACCAAGAGGTTGTGAGTTCGATCCCCTACCCCGACATGTTGTATTAAGAAAAACTTAATTAAAACTATTTTGTGAGCAAAAAAACATAATTAGACATTAAAAAATTATTTATTTTAAATGAAAAAATATGTTTAAAAAATATATACTTAGATAATCAAAACAGACTAACATTGTGAACAAAAAAAAGTTCGTAAAATATACTTAAAAAACAAAAATAAATAAAAAATATAAAAATATATTTAAAGAACAAAAAAATATATATATATTTAAAAAGCAAAAAATGAATAAAAATACATTTAGATAACAAAAATAGTAAAAATATATTTAAAAGATAAAATGAACAAATATAGGATAATTGTGGTGGTTAACAAAATAATTTATGTATTTTAAATAATGTCACCAGTTTTTCAAAATTTCAAATATAGCCAAAATTTTGAATTTTTATTTTCGGCATTTTTATTATTTTGATTTTATCCTTGTGATATCTAATATACATCAAATGTATATATATATCTGATATACATTCCATCTATATATGTTTTGTATATCTGATATACTTCTGATATACCTATGATGTACTACTGATATACATTATTAGATGTATTAATACATATATATATTTGATGTACCGAAAATTCACAACATACTAAATATATACTAAATATATATGCAACTGGTATATTAAATATAAGGTATATCAGTTGTTTCTATTTTATCATTGCAATTTGTTGGTTGATATATTAATATTATCAATAATATCGTTACTATATCCCTACTATTTATTCTATATTAATATTGATTAGATACTAAATATAAGGATATAAACGGTTTAAATTTATAAAGTATATTATATTTTTAACTTGTTTTTTTTAGACGTGCATGATCCACATAAATCTTTTATACAATAACTTTATATTTTAAATTTTGTTTGCACCATTGTTTCCGTATGAACAAATAGTATATATAATAATATTATATCAACACACATGTATCATAGTTATATTAGTAGATATCATGGTTATATCATAGATATATCGATGGTAAATTAAAAGCATATTAAATATATATTAGTGTTATATTAGTAGATATCACAGTTATATAAGTGGTATATAATTTGTATATCAATGGTAAATTATAGACATATTAAGTATATATCACAAATATATAAATATTGTATTGACGTGGTAAATCCATGGTTATCACACGTATATTAATGGTAAATCAGGTTAGAAGTTCAATATATATCATAGTTATATAAAAAGTACATCAATTGTATATCATTATTATATCAATGGTATATTAGAGGCATATATCACTAGTTATTATATCAGTGGCAAATATTACAGATGTATATAAGATATATTGCAGGGTAAAATTATAATTTTATAATCGAACCTCCATTTTTTTGTTGGAAAAATTGCTATATTTGAAAAAACTAAATGTTGTTTATATTTTACTTATTTTACTAAATTTTTTTTTTGTCATATTTACCCCTATCTAAAATATATTTAAGAAACAAAAACAATAAAAACATATTAAAATAAATAAATAAATAAAATCACATAAAAGTGAGATTCAAACTCAAAACGTGGATTTGGGGCACGACACCTTAAAAAGGAGGAAACCAATCGGGAGAAGACAGTTTCTTAAATCAATAACATACTATATTATATTTAATACACATTTAGAGGCACTTGCCTCTTCACGTAGATCTGTCACTTACTAGTCAAGCCAGTTTATGTTCGAGTTGAGTCGCACATACATTCGGAAGGTTGATAAAATAAGAGACAAACAAAAAAAAAGACAACTATTTTTTTATGCATGAGAATAACCTTCTTTTACAGTATACAACCACCAAAACTAGTTAAATTACCTCATTCGAGAATTGGTTTTGTGTTTTCTAAATCAATACTATCTCACCCGTATATTTGATTTTAAAATAGCTGGTGTTTTGTTTTAAAAATAGCTGGTATTTTTTTTAAGATAAAAAATTTTAAAATTGGATTAGTCGCATACTAATTAATAATTGAATAGCTTGCATTGATTCACGATTTACCACAATTAATGAACAAAACATGATGCAATGCAATTAATAACAACAATCAATATCCATACAGCGAGTATATTTAGAACTGAAATTTGGGTCTTATAAAGAAATAAATAATTTTATTCTAGAAGATTTTCTTAACCACAACGATAAAGGAGATTAATAATGAAAAAATTGGAGTTGAAGCCGCCCCCATCTCCACGTACCACTTCATCAACAAATATTCGAATTTGAACTCCGCGGCTTCCTTCCCTCCCTCCAATCTCTGCTTCCCATTTTAACACCACGGTCTCCAGGCCCACCCAAAGCAAAGAATTTCGATTTGATTTTGGGCTACTTTCCAAATCTCGACTGCAATCAGCCTATCAGGGGAGCTTTCGTGAATAAAATAGTTCAAAATTTAAATGGGCGGGCGGGCTGTGGCTGTGTGGTCTTCGTGCTGTGCTCATCGTCCGATCCATTTCCCGTTCTGTTCTACTCATACTCTTCCACTGCACTGACCAGTGAGCTTCGGCTTCCTTTCGAATGTCCACTCATTCATCACCTTGATTTTTGAGTTTCCGTTCCATCGGTACCTGGGTCTGGGAGCTCTACCATGTCGAAACAAGTATCTACTTCCCTATCGCAACCGGAGCCCAACGAGAATGAATTCGGAACCTCGCCGAGTGCACTTCATTTTCCACCTCCTAGAACCCCTTTCAACATTATTGCAGATCCAGCTCAATACCAAAAAGAATTTCAGGATTCTGGTTTTGCTTCCAACTACAAGCTCCAATCCATCAAACCCGACTGGTCTTGTGATACAAAATCTGAAGTTTCGCTTAAATTTAGTGGGAGTGCATGTATCAACAACGCCACTCCAAGGCTTTCAGCTCAAGGCCGGAGGGTCAGCTCTGAGCCCAGCTCAAGACAGACCACTCCTGCAAAGAGTTCGTCTAGAGTTCCGTTCGGTGGAGCAATAGTTGCTAGTAAAGCTCACCAACTCGCGGATGGTAGGGGAGGAAGTTCCTTTAGGCTTTCCAGAAGGATGTCGATGCCGATTCCGAATACTGAGCTACCTGTCGAAGTTCCACACTTCGACCTTGTGGAAGATCCAAGTTTTTGGAAGGATCACAACGTGCAGGTTGGTTCGTGTTCTGTAGTTCCTCCATTTTGGATAGCTCTATGGATGTGAATCATGGGATGTATGATTATTCTGTACAGGTAATGATACGTATTCGACCCTTGAGTACTACGGAGAGAGACTCTCAAGGCTATGGTCGATGTTTGAGACAGGATACTGCAAAGACTTTGGTGTGGCTCGGTCACCCAGAGACCAGATTCACCTTCGATCATATAGCTTGCGAAACAATATCGCAGGTGCTAACATTTACTTAGAATGCAGTCTCTCTCCCTCTTCCCCACCCGTCTTTCGTTTTTTGTTTGTTTGAGTAGAAATATGTCTCTTCTGGAGAACGCTTAATCAAGTTAAATTTAGTATTGTAGCTCCTACACTGATGGCCTTAAACACAATTAGTTTTGGTTGCTTCCAGTTTGTTTTTTCTCAGAAAGTAAAATAAGTATAGTTATATAGATACCTTTATGTCGGCGCTCATTTCTTCCTTCTGTGAAAATTTAGGAAAGCCTCTTCAAGGTTGCTGGACAGCCAATGGTGGAAAATTGCCTGTCTGGCTATAATAGCTGCATGTTTGCTTATGGCCAGGTACATGCTCATTTTATAAAATTTGCGGGGATTTAATTTTTTTATTTTTTTTCAAAGAGGGATTTATATGTTAATTTTTTGGCCCCGGCAGACTGGTAGTGGCAAAACATATACCATGATGGGTGGAATATACGAGGTGGAGGGCAGACTCAATGAAGATTGTGGACTAACTTTGCGCATTTTTGAACATTTATTTACAAGAATTGGAATGGTTTGGCAACTTAATTCCTTGTGTTTTTAATTGATACGATCTTTGCATGAAATATTATATTACGTCTCCTGGGTTATTTTGTTCCCGATTGGGTTTCTTATGACAAACTATTCGTATAGGAGGAAAAGAGCAAGAGGGATGTTAAATTGAAATATAGCTGCAAATGTTCCTTTCTAGAAATATACAACGAGCAAATAGCAGATCTACTGGAACCTTCATCGACTAATTTACAAGTAATTCTAAGTTCTCTAAAAACAATTTTGCTCTGGGTTATTTTCTCTACGTTCCTCGATCATTAAGAGCACTAAGACTTTTCCTATTGTAGCTCAGAGAAGACTTGAAGAAAGGAGTATACGTAGAGAATCTTACAGAACACAATGTTACAACTATAAATGATGTTGTCAAGCTTCTCTTACAGGTGGACCTCTTGAGATTTTGCATTCAAGTGCCACATTTTTTTTTTGTTGGATTGGCAACATGATCGAGATCTAATTTCCATTTCATACTCAGGGTGCTGCAAACAGAAAGATGGCTGCTACGCATATGAACAGTGAGAGTAGCCGCTCCCACAGTGTTTTTACTTGTATAATAGAAAGTCATTGGGAGAAAGATTCCAGAACTCACTTTAGGTTTGCGAGGTTAAACTTGGTAGACTTAGCTGGTTCTGAAAGGTAAACCTTTTTTTGGATGCCTATCAACCCTTTTTAGTTTGCAATTCTTTTACATCATTGACTAACTTTATTGATGGTCCAGGCAGAAAAGTTCTGGTGCAGAGGGGGATCGCTTGAAAGAAGCTGCAAATATAAACAAGTCGTTGTCAACTCTAGGGTAATTAGAACAACGTGTTGTCCTAGTTAGTGACTCTGATGCGTTTCCTTTAATACTTATTCTTACACAACGTGTTGTCCTATTTCTAAGCATTTAAACTCATTTTTAAACTGAAATGAAAAGACATCTTGCCTTTTGAAATCTATATTTAAACCAAGTAATGTGATGTTCGGAACTTCTTTTATATTGATGAAGGGTAATACGGTGGAAATAGAGCTTGAGATGAAGCTTTTATACATGCCTATCATTCCAGTCATTTGTTAGGGAGTGCTTTTACCAGGATTGCCTCTAAATCTAACAAACAAAAATTAACATAAAAAATCACATTATTACTCGTCTTTTTAAAAGGTTATTTTAGTTTCACGAAATCTTTTTTTTTCATCATGCAAAATTTCTCGATTGATTGTTTTTATCTTTCCTTTTGACTTTCTACAAATTTTGACAAACTCTTCATTATTCTTCATATCTAGCATAATAAAAGCTGTGATCATAGTATTGCGAAAAAACTGAAATTACAAATCCAACCTGGGGATCTGGCTAGTTTTCAAGGTTCCCCATTTTGACAATTGACCATCGAATGCTGGTTTTATGATATTTCTTCTTTACTTGTTGCCGTGTTTGTATTTTGTGAAAGAAAAAGCTATCGAGTAACTTGGTATTTTTCTGCATTTGAACGATGAAAGATTTCCAAAGGAATTACTTGACGGGTCCCTATAAAATTTTTCCTTCCTGAATAGTCAAATTTATTGTTGTAGAATAGACTAATATTGGAAGAAATTTTGTAGAGAGTTATATATATATATTTTTCTGAAGATACAAACTTTTCATTGATATATAAAAGGAACAAAATTTTCAAAGATACAATTTTTTTTAGAGAGTTATATGAAAGCAGTTGTCTACAACTATTTGATTCTCTTGTATATTTCAGTTGCTTATTACTGCTCTATGCTGTAGCTTGGTCATTATGTCATTAGTAGATTTGGCTCATGGGAAGCATAGGCATATTCCGTACAGAGATTCAAGGTTGACATTCCTACTACAGGTTCTTTCTTAAAAGCTTTTAATCTAAATATGATCCTGTGTATTTGTTTATCATTTTTCCTCTGAGTTGGGAAATATTTGAACGACAAATGTGGATACAGGATTCTTTGGGTGGAAACTCAAAAACAACTGTCATTGCTAATGTCAGCCCATCATTTTGGTAAGTGCTAATTTCTGTCTGAAACTAAAACGAGGTCCTCTCCTTTTATATCCCTCTTAACTTTCTTTGATACTCCTAATTTTGCACATTGCTTCTGCAGCTCAGCGAATGAAACACTAAGCACTCTCAAATTTGCACAGCGTGCCAAACAGATTCAGAATAATGTACTTAATATTTTTTCCAACGAGAGCACACACAGACGCATCATATTTATTCCAATGAAACTACAATTTATTAAGAGCTTCCCCTTTATAATGTTTTAGGCAAAAGTTAATGAGTGTGCTTCAGGTGATGAAACTGCACTCCAAAGGCAAATCCTACACTTGAAGGTATGAACTAAGGCTGTAGATTTGTAAGTGTCATATTGGACACGAACTTGTCAGTAGAAAACCAATGCATTTTGAAACTGCGCAGGGTCAGCTGTCCTTTCTACTGAAGCATAGTAATTTTCCAAGGTCTATACTGAGTAATGTTCCAATATTTGAAGAGTCTGGAGTAAGTGATTTGTTTGTAGGCTATGATTCATTGGGAGGTAGAATGGAAACTGCAAATCATAAGGTATTGATCATAAACATGGAAAAAACACCTTCTCAAGTATATCGAGATTATCTTTATTTTTAGTGGATTGCTGGATTGGATTCAGTCACTGATACTTAGATAGATGCAACAGATGAAACTAATGGAAGCTACTTTTATTGGTGCATTAAGGAGAGAAGAAGTAGCAAATACTGCAATACAAAAGCTAGAGTGTGAAATTGAACACATGAAGCGTTTGGTATGACTCATTCTAATTTTGATTAGAAAGATGAGGTTTGATTGATAGATGCTATGATATGATATGGAGGTCAACTTTGTAGTTATGACATTTCATGCAGGCTTTCCAACAAGAGGAGGATGCTCAACGTACTAAAATGTTGTTAAAATTTCGTGAGGAGAAAATTAGACAACTTGAATTGTTATTAGGTGGGGTGCTGTCCACTGATAAATATCTTTTGGAGGAAAACAAGGCCTTAGTGGTGGAGATTAATATGCTTCAAGCAAAGATTAATAGGAATCCAGAGTTGACAAAAATCTCTTCAGAGAACTCTAGACTCATTGAGCAACTTCAAGTGTAATAATATGCTATGTTATTGAATCAAATGGTATTTTTAATTTTGTTACCCAATAACTCGTCCTATTTAACTATTGCATCAGGTTTCAAAATTTTTATGATCTAGGAGAGCGTGAAGCACTGCTAACTGAAGTTGCAGAATTGCGCAATGAGGTCTCTGAATATTTGATAATTTTCCCTTCCATGTTTGTCCGCTTTTCTACTTACAGCAACACAACTACTTCATTAATCTCGTGGCAGCTATTTAAAATATTTTCATTATACAGCTTTTGGTTGCTCTGGGAAAAAACTCAACCGTATCTGAACGAGATAAATATCAGGTTCATGGGCATTTACTGATTAGTTGTCAAGTTTTCTTATCAAATGAAGAACAACTAAAAAAATTTACTTTACCTCAATCTGAAGCTAGAAAGTAACTAGTTTTATACTTCTTTGAGAAATTTAATTGTATGAATGTCATGTTTTCTTTTTCTTTTTCCTTTTTTTTCCAAGACTTAATTTGCAAATTTTGTGTTACCTTTACAGGATGAAACGATGTCCATCAAGAGTTATTCTCGAGATGACACACTATCTTATATTACAGAAAATGCTGAGAACTTGGAAAATGAAACAGGTCAAGGTTCAGATAACGAATTCAATGTAAAGCTCATATGTTCTCAGAAAGATCTGATCGATACAAGAACGTTGGCTGAAACAATGGATTCAGAAAACAATATGCAAGGTGAGAACTACCGATGCAAGCAGGTCAAACACGGCATGATGGGAGAATTCTTTCAACAGTTTAACGTCACAAAACGTCAAAATGAAGGCAATATGGTGGACCAAAATGAAGATGTTGACAACAAAGCTTTACAAATAAAGTTGGAAAACTTGACTAGGGAACTTGAGGAGGTCAGAATATCTAACATCCAGTACCAAGAAAATCAGATCTTTCAGCTCTCTCAACAGAACCAAGTCGAACATGTTCGTCAACAGGTAGAGATGGAGACAGCCAGTACAATTCTTCAATTGCAGGAAGAGGTTGAAGGCCTTCAGTTAGAACTTAATGATAGGTTACATGGCTTGGCCCAGGAAAATACACGACTAAAAGATGCTTTGTCTGTGAAAAGTGAGGAGATGAGGGTGCTATGTATTGACTGGGAAACAGCAATGATAGAACTAACAAGTTTCCTTGTAGATAGTTCTAGATCTATCAGAGATGCACATGGGCAGATAGAAGGTATCGCTAATTTGTTTCCTAAAGTAAATGTTGGGATCAAAGAACAAGTGCAGCGGGCCATTGAAGTTTGTATTGAAAAAGAAGAAACAATTCTATTATTGCATAAAAGTTTGGAAGATGCACGACTGATGGTGCAAGAAATGGAGCTGAAGCTGAATTCACTGAAGGAAGCAACACTCACTTTAAATGAATCACAACAAATGCACGATAATGCAAATGCTGCAGATGCTAAACAGTTGAGAACTCTGACGACTGACAAGAACAGCATGGTAGAGTTTCTAGACAAAAGATTCAAATTTCAGAAGGATCGGTTAGTTAAGACTGAGAAATCTGCTGATGCTGCATTCATCGCAGTAGAATGGTTATCCAATTCTCAGGAGCTTGCTTGCTGTAATAACATTGGGAGAGAGATGCCCATCTCAGAGTTGGATGTTTCATCTCAAGGAGGCAGTCACGTCATTGATGATGCAATGGCCAAGACAAATACATTACTACTGGAAGAACTAGATACAGAAAGCAATTTGATATGGTTAGGTATAATGGAGTTGAGGAATATTACTAGTGCACATTATGCAGACATGGAAACACATATTTCAGCCCTCCGTATCGACATTCATGATCTTTATTCAGAATATCAAGAGTTAGTTCAGGAAATGGTGAAAGAAATTCATGAATTGAGGTTAAAAGCCAAGACAACGAATGAAAATTGTAAAAATCTCCAATTCTTCAAAGATAAAGTTCCATCAGCACACAAATATTGGAACATTGAAAACCAAGATAATATTTTGGATCAAATAAAAGCTAAAATATATGAAGCAAAAAACAGACTAAATGTTCTTGAAGATTCCATTGATAGAAATATAGCTGGTTGCGAATACCGGTATATTAGTCAACATTCAGTCAAAGAAGATGGTTGGAGTTCCGATTGCTCTACTTCAAGCTCTGACATTTCATCTGAGAGTGTTAGTTCAAGAGGGAAAGTCTTGGGCTATATGAATGATGACAGAGGAACCACAACTTGTCTGAGAAAGGAACTGTGTATGTCGTATCGTGCTATCCATAAACTATGTATGCAAATAGATGCATTCCTAGTGCATGATATAGGTGGTGATCCTTTGTCAGAAGGTAAAGTTTACTTGAATTTTATCTCTTAGTAACTGTAACTGGCAATAGCTGGAAATCAAATCTGATTAATAGTGATCTAAAAATTGATAACAGAAATGGACCAGGCAAAAACACCCTCCAAATTGAGGATGGAAAAAGCTGAAGCAGTTTGCGATAACACCAGTAAGGTATACGAAAACTTATATAATTGAAGGGTCAATACTGAATCAAATCCTATGCAGGGCATATGTGGAATCAATGTTCTTGTTTTGTTAATATCTTAAACGTTGATCTTGAGGGAGACTTTCAGGGTTAATTTTCTGAGGCTCTGTGGCGTTGCAGGTAATTTGTGTTGAGGAAATTAAGCAGGATGGTGGATTCTTAACCAGATTTGAAGAAGCTCAAGAAGCAATAAAAGAAGCTGATCTTATGTTAAATGCATTGTTGAGAGCCAATGAAAATGCGACGCAACTAACTGGCATATATAAGCAAGCTGGAGAGCAGTTACAGATAGAAAGAGACAACTTGATTGAAGAAGTTGGACAGCTCAAGTCTTCAATGCAACTGAAAGATGATGAGAATAAATTACTTCAGGAACAAGTTTGGTTTAGTCTGGAAGATGTGGCAAACTCACTGTCTTTTCTTGAAGGGTGTCTTTCACAAACACAAAGAGAAGTGGATGAGAAGTTTGGCATGATATCGTGTGATGTCATATCCTTTAGAGATGAGATGCTTAAACCTATTAGTAATTGGAAATCCCTAATGGAAGAGTTTTTCTTGGAAATAACGGGAAGAGAATTTGCTTCATTTGTTGTCCATCAGTGCTATGTGGAAGAAATGTGTCGGCAATTTGCATGCTTCAAGGGAGAACCTAGCTTTCCACTACTTAAACAGCAAAGGTGTATGAAATCAAACAAGACTTCAGGATCTATCTGCCTTACTGATAAGGATGATATGATATTAACTAGTAAGATTGACGGAGGAAGAACCGAACTGGTCACAGATTCGGAAGAGGCAGATGGAGGTTTTTCCGATGATGACATTTTGTATGAAAATTTGGCACTTAAGAAGGAACTGAAGAGGAAGGAGGTTTTATTAGAAGGTTTGCTTTTTGATTTTAGATTGTTGCAGGAATCAACCGCAAAAACAAAAGACATGAAAGATGAGACAGAAAAGTTAGATTGTTCTATGAGTCAGCTCCAGCATGAATTGGAGATTAAAGCAAGTCAGTTTGACAATGTCCTAGTTCACCAGAGAAAACTTGAGGAGCTTCTGACTGATACTGAAAAGGCTTTGTTATTATCTAATTCCAAGCTTGAGAAGGCAAAAGAAACAATGAATACCATTTATGAACATAATGTACAGTTGAAGAAGCAGGCAGAAGATCTTTATCTCAAGAAATCTGAGGCCGAAAGAAAATTGGCAGAAGAGCAGGATATAGTTAATAGACTGGAAAATGAAATACTCCATCTTACTGAACACGTCATTAGCGAAAAGAAATTACTTTTATCAGTTGAAGACATTGAGAACAAATTGAGGAGAGTCATTAGTGAGAGAGACCAACTCCATGAACAAGTCTGCATTCTGACTGACAAGATTGACATGGCATACGCATTGGCTGATGAAAAGGAAGCTGTTGCCACTGAAGCTCATCAGGTTTTGTCTTAGAATTTTTATGGTTTCTTTTAATCCCAAAAGTCAAGGTTTGATCTTTGGTAGATCTGATCTTGTTGTGAGTTCCATTTATAATTCCAGGAATCAGAGGCCAGTAAATTGTATGCAGAACAGAAGGAAGAGGAGGTGAAGATTTTAGAACACTCTGTTGAAGAGCTTGAGAGTACCATAAACATGTTGGAAACAAAGGTCAATCCATAGCTGCTTTGGAAACAATATGAACAGTTCTACTTTAATTGTCCACTGACATCAGGGTTGCCTATTCTCTACCATTTCCTCTTGCAGGTGCAGGACATGGATGCGGAGGTCGAGAAAAATCGCACATTAAGAGAATCACTAGAACTGGAGACACAGATCTTTAGAAAGAGACTATTAGCTGTAGGAAATCTCACTGAAGCTGTGGATTTTGGAGATGAACTTGTTGAGCACGCTCAAGAGCAATCCAGGTTCAAAATTCTGTTTGATTCTTTTTTAATATGAACTATTATAATATCACTTTTTGTTTGCTAAGGAAATAAAAGAAATTTCTACAGGCAACAGGGTAGTATACTTCTAGAACTGCTTGAGGCACGAAGTAGAATAAAACTTCTTGAAGATGAAAGGGCAGAACAAGACAAAGAGGTCCTTTAAACCACTTAGATATTTGGACAGTGCTCCTTTTGGAAAAAATATTTTGTTTGTCTTGTGAATATCTTGTTAAAATCAATTATAAATTGACTTATTTACTGATGGAAGTTTATCTCCTTGGATTTGAAGATCAAACGACACAAAGAATACATCTTGGAGCTTGTATTGCATGCTGATGCCCAGGCAATGAAGTACCAACAGAAGGTAAGAAAGAAAAAGGAAATTCAATTCATATATGCATCATTGTTAACTTCTATTAGGTAGAAAAGCTGAAACTAGAAATAGTAGATTATGGATTTGCATCAGGTTATGGATGTAGATCTGCGTTAAATTTGTTAATTGTAAAGATACGAGACTTTGAAAACAAGATTAAGAACTAATATCGTGATCATGAAAAAAAAATATGTTTAAGAATTCAAGAGCTCTTCGGTACCTTTTCAAATAAAAAAAAAAATTTATATCGTGATCATCAAGGATTACTTTGATGTTTTTGGTTTGTTTGAGTTATTATGATTTATAGCAACCCATCAAAGCTGGCAGCTTACTGGTGGTGGTACCTCCGCTTTTATGGCTTCTTAACATGTTTACCGTTGAGTCAACTTGGACGGAAATTTCATGCTTTCTGGTGGTGGTGATCGGTTATATATTTCTTTTTCTTTTTTACCATATTTTCCATCCATATCCTTTATGGGCAGTACACAAATCTGGAAGCAATGGTTCGTGATGCAAGTAAAGATAAGTCAAATCTAATGGCTGCACCATTAGACAAAATTGATAAAAGTTCAGCGAGACCAAGGGGTTCGAGCTCACCATTCAGATGCATTTCAAACTTGGTGCATCAGATGAACTTGGAGAAGGAGCATGAGCTGTCGACAGCAAGGCTTCGTATTGAGGAGCTTGAGGGACTGGCCACTAGTCGTCAGAAAGAGGTACATTAAATCTTAATGACTTGACATCTGAATGATTTATCTGCTATCCTTGTGAAAGACTGAAGTATTGAACATGTTTGTGAACTCAATGTAAAACGTTATGCTGTATCAGATATGCATACTGAATGCTAGGCTCGCAGCAGCAGAAAGTATGACACATGATGTAATTCGAGATTTACTCGGTGTGAAATTGGACTTGACTAAATATGCTGTAAGTTTTTGCCTGTTATTTTTTTGGATAAATAATGTTTTTTTTTTCTCACCGAGTCCAAATACTACGCCTGCATGTTGCTAGTGACAATTTTTGCTCTTGGAAAATTTTAGAACTTGATAGATCAATACCAAGTTCAGAAAATGGTTGTGGAGGCTCATCTACAGTCGCAGCAATTCCGGGAAAAGGTGGAAACTGGAAAAGACTACAATTTTTCATTTGTTTAATTTTCAATATGACCTGTCTAATAGACATTATTTTTTCTTTTATAGGTACAGGAGGTTCATGACTTGAGGACACAAATTAATGATCTAAACGAGGAAAGAGAATGGTGAGAGCTCTTCCAGAATGCTGTAAATTAGATTTATCCAGTATGTTTCTAGCTGCATATTGCTTATTTAGCTCTGTCCTTAAAATTGAAAGTTGAGGATAGTTGTATTGTACTTAATAATTGGAGAAGAAAATGAATTGGTCCATTTTCGGTAAGGTGGAAGAGATGTCAAGATGAATCGGTCATTGATTTAGAACAACCTTCACTCATACATTGTGGGCGAACCTTTTGAGTTGGTTGCTTTTTTTTAATAATCAAGGATAAAGAAGTAGTACCGAAAAATGGTTGCATTGGAAATATTATTTATTTGGAGGTGGGGTCCTCTGAATTGTAGTCCCTGATTTGAGAAGACTACAGATCGAGGGTAGAACCTGATCCTCGCATATACCATCAGAAATTGCCAGCTATCTTCTGTCAGTGTCATGTGCTACCTCATGCATGCTTGAATTTGTCTTCTCTCCCTACCTTAACATGACAGTGGTTTCTGTAGTTACAAATCTGTTCTAAGCAAGAAGGAAGCTGAAGCACTCGCTACTCAAATAGCCCATGAGAAACTACGCGAGCGGGATCACTTGCTTTCTGTACAGAATGGGATACTGAAAGTAAGAGCGAGATATTTACACTGATATTTCTATTTTTAATATAATTCGATAGGTATCAAGTTCCAGTCTTCAGCTAAGCATTAGTAATGTATTTCTTCTGCCTTTTCAATCGTAACCCCGCTTTATCCTAGACTAGCGCACTTGCGAGCGGATGTTAAGCATTAGTATTCTGTATATTTCTGCCATTTTTTTTTGTTTTAAAAATTGTTGTGGATACTTTTTGTACTGTAGGTCCGTAGCTAGCATACTATATAGCAAGCTGCCTCTGTCATTTCTTTCCTAATGTAGCTATTTTGTCGAAAGTACATTCTGTTACACTTCACATAAACATGATAAATAGAGGCCTTATGCTCTATTGAGCTGAGCTGTTCCATTTTCTGCACAATTGTTCTTATTCTGCTGCCGTTCTGGATTAGATGGAAAATAAAAAACTAAAGAGGAAGATTATTGAGCTGGATGAAAAGACGAGCACCCTTCATCGAACACGAAGTAGCCCACAGAAAAATCATCATGCATTTCTAACCAAGGTAGGTTCTCAAATCACCAGAATTAGTTTACTATATGATAACCCCTTGCTGAAGAATCTGATTTTAATAAATGAGGTGCAGGATGACGAGTTAACTAAGAGGTTGGCCCACTCAAAAATGCTTCTCTCCCGTGTCAACGATGATATCGCTCATTACCGGATTCCTAGTGGCAGTTCTTCGCATCACCGAAGTGGCGGCCCCGGAAATGAGATATAGTCATCTCATGACTCGTTTGGAGTATAATGGTACCATAGAATTTAAGGCAATGAAAACTACATTGGGGTTGTTTTAGAATATATATATTTCAGTTCTTTAGTTAACAATATAATGCACTTGATTAGGACCAGGAAAACAGGAGCTTGAAGGCTTGTTGGGGGTCAGCCGTTACCAATGATTGGTACAACGTTGTATATAGTAGCTCGAAGTCCCGCGTCCGGTTTGTTGCAAGTTTGGCTGCTGTTCTGTTCAACGCCTGCGAAGCGAGGCCAACAGAGATTCAAATCTCAACTTAAAAAGAGCAGAATATTCAATATTGCATGCTGCTGCAGACTCCAAAGGCTGAGATTCATTGGGAGTTCGGGGTATCCATATTACCTTATGGCCATCCACGTTGGTGTAATCTGTGATGTAAATAAATCTTCAACTTCAGTTCTTTGGCGAACTTCTAAGCTGTTGCTTTGGTTAACTTTTCATAGAACGAACCGAGAAAGTTAATTCTTTTATGGTGAGTTTAATTTAGCGTTCAAATTGGACTGAAGTTTCAAAATTGCTTTTAATAACATTTTAGCCAAGGAAAGGAAAGATAGATATTTTCAATCAATTATCTTAAAAAAAGGGAAAAAAAAATGTGTGCGCCAGCCAAGTTGGTATGCTAGTAAATGACATTTTTACTTGATTTGAGATTGAAAATATATAATTTTATGGAAACATTAGTTTAGTTCATCGGTAATTAGCATACGTGATATCATGAATTCGAATCTTCTCACTTCTATCTATTTATTGTACCAGAAAGAAACAAAAAATTATAATTTATATGTGATAATTATTATTATTTTCTTTTTTAATACCACATAATTTTTTTTAATAAGATATTATAAGTGAGATCAATTAGAGAAATGTCTAAAAGACGATATTCTCTAACTTGCCTTTTATTTAAAAGACAGAAACAATGAGAAAATGGAAAATATTGTCCATGATAAAATGTTAAATCAAATTCATTAGATACTAAAAAAACAGACGAAAGGTATGTTATTTGATGAGATAAAGAAAAATTGAATTCGTGAACACTTTAGCAGTACATGCAAGAAAAGCTTTCATAAATTTGATTGCTTTAGTATAGAATATCGTGGTAGAAGATCCAACTCACAGCATATATATGAATTAACTCGTTTTGGCGGATGTAAGAGCGAAGAAGTGTCATTTTAGAAGTGGTATTTGTGATTGTGCAGAGACCTTAATGTTAGGTTGCGCGGAGTTTGTTGATGTGAAGTTAAAAATAAAAAGTGAAAACTTGTAAAACTTGCATCAGTATGGTGTCGTGTCAATATTGAATTGAACTGTTACGTGACTGGACCACGTGCGGGTGCGTTACCTGCCCTTAACAGAAGAACAAGGTGGGAGTCGAGATGATTTTGATTCTTTTTCCTCTACACTACAATTTGAAAACTGGGTTGGATGGGACGGGTGCTGGAATTTTCTTTTAAGTAATCAATTTTCATTTTTACAACGAACGATCAGACGTCCTGTTGAAGTTCCTGTCCAGAAAGCCTTTCAAGTTTAATGGTCCGGTTCCGGTAAATGGAAGGGGAGTCCAGGTTTTGCTACGAGTGTCTTAAAAGTCGAATCAAGTTCGATTTCTCCGACCGACTTATAGTCTCCTATGCCATCTCCGACTCGGCCCTGCCCTTCACATCCACCGCCGTTGTTCAGGTCTCCCACCCACTGCTTGCAGCTGCCTAATCATTATTCCAATGCGTTTAACTGCGTGCATTTGAGAACCTTTCTCTTGTTATCTGATTATTCTTGTGCGCAGGTGTCGAATGGAGAAACTTCAGGTTTTCAATTTATGATCGTATATCTGCCAGCCCATGATTACAATTGCATCACCAACTATGTGTATGGCCGTCTTTTCCTTCATTTGTTTTCTCAATTTATTTTAGCTTTTAGCATTTGCCAAAATTTATAAATAATAGCGCTCACAAGTGTCAAACCCGGGAACCAGTTTGGACAAGCTGCTTGATAGTATCAGATGAGTTATGGGTTTCTCCGTACTAGTCTATTTAATTTTTCTCTAGGGAGAATTCTAACACCCCCCCAATGCAGGAACGAGTATTTGCTGGACAATTTTAACAGTCGTAGCAAAGAGAGTATTCACACTACATCTCGAGTTAGTGGAGATCAAGTTGAAATTCAAGAGGATAGTACTCATACAGGTTCTCTGTATTCGCCACAAAATGCTGAGAAATCACCTACTGGCAGCTCTACATATAACCATTCCAGTAGGCTGTCTTGTTCGAGGATAATCAGTTCCTTGGCCCCCATTGCTCGTGTTGGCATTTCCTCCCCCTCTACTTTTGAGGAAATTGCTACCAACCTCTTATCTGGATCTTTGGAAGATCATGTACTGTACTCACTTTGTCTCTTAATTGAAGGAAGAGCTTCAGGAAGGGACTCCATAAATTTTCTTAGCTTACTTGGAATTCCGTCATTTCAAGAGAATGTCTTCCTGAATTGCTTGAGGCATCCCAATGTCGTGCCTGTTCTTTCAATGCTAAGGACTTATAGTTATACCAATGCAATATTGCCCACAGCTACATACACATTAGAGAACATTCTCCATTATAGTCCGGATGCCTTAAAGTCTGAGTGGCATATAAGATTTCTACTATATCAGCTACTATCCGCCCTAGCCTATATACATGGCTTAGGGATCTTCCATGGCAATATATGCCCATCCAGTATAATGTTGAATGAGATGTGCTGGTCTTGGCTGAATATTTGTGACATGCCTGGGTTAGTGTGTGATTTAAATATGAAAGTAAAAGATTGTTCAATAGCTACATCAGGACAGATAAATTGTTGTGCTGAGGATTGTTCTTCAAAAGCTCTTTATGCTGATCTGAAACTTTCTTCTTCCATAGATTGGCCTTCTGATTTCATTCGATGGTGGAGGGGAGAGTTGAGTAATTTTGAGTATTTACTTGCCTTAAATAGATTGGCTGGTAGAAGGTGGGATGACCACAAATTTCACACAATAATGCCATGGGTGATAGATTTTAGCACAAAGCCAGATGGGAATTCTGATGTTGGTTGGCGAGACTTGAGCAAAAGCAAATGGCGGTTGGCAAAAGGTGATGAACAGTTGGACTTCACCTACACTACCTCTGAAATCCCACATCATGTATCAGATGAGTGTCTCTCTGAGTTGGCTGTCTGCAGCTATAAAGCCAGAAGGTTACCTTTAAGCGTTTTACGCATGGCTGTCCGTTCAGTTTATGAACCCAATGAATATCCTTCTAACATGCAGAGGCTTTACCAATGGACTCCTGATGAATGCATTCCTGAATTTTATTGTGATTCTCAAATATTTTATTCGATGCATGATGGTATGGCTGATTTAGCTGTACCTCCATGGGCGGGTAGTCCTGAGGAGTTCATTAAATTGCACCGTGATGCTTTAGAAAGTGATCGGGTCTCGGCGAAACTCCATGAGTGGATTGATATCACTTTTGGATATAAAATGTCAGGTGAAGCAGCTATTGCTGCCAAGAACGTTATGTTGCCTTTATCTGGAACCACGGTCCCAAGGTCTGTGGGACGTCGTCAGCTCTTTAACCGACCACACCCGAAACGGCAAGTTCCAGCCAACAGATCATGTCGAAGCACTGTAATATCAGTTGTGAATCAACGGGATGTCAATGAACTGGAAGATAAAAGTACTATTATGTCTGAAATATCATATTTAGAAGAATTAGAAGAAGCATCATCCTTCCTTGAAGAGGCCAGACATTTAAGTGCTCTTTATGGCTGTTATGCTAAACAAGCAGAAGATATGTTGTCCAAAGAGTTGTTATCGGCAGAGAGCTTTGATAAATGTTTAACCAATACTCCTGATATATTTGTGCAGCGTGAGCTGCGAACCAATATTACACTGAACTATCTTCTTGAACATGTTGAAGTGGAGGGTAAAGATTCAATTGGATATCAAGACTTGTTATCATGGAGAGAGAAAATATTTCGATTGCAATTTTCTGATGGTGCTGCGAATGACATCTTTTCTATTGGTTGTATTTTAGCAGAACTTCATTTGAGGAGGCCACTTTTTCATTCTACCTCATTGGCTATGTACTTGGAAAGTGGTAGCTTGCCTGGCTTTATACAAGAACTTCCTCCTGACATCAAAATACTCGTCGAAGCATGCATTCAAAAGGACTTGACAAGGTGGTCATGTTGATGTTTTATTCTTTTTGATAACGCTGGTTGTAAATTGTAATTACAGTCGTTCCAATATACTGTGCCTGCTGTCTTTTGATTTTGTTTCTGCCAAGTATCCATGGTTCCCCTGGTCATAGGTTGATGAGTTTATGTGCCACGGACACTAAGTGACTAACTTCTCCTATTTTGTTGAAACACTAATAGGAGGCCATCGGCCAGAAATATATTGGAATCACCTTATTTTCCTGCTACAATCAAGTCATGCTACTTATTTCTAGCTCCACTTCAGCTTCTTGCTAAAGATGCTACCCGACTTCGCTATGCTGCAAATTTTGCAAAGCAAGGAGCTCTCAAGGCAATGGGAGAATTTGCGGCTGAAATGTGTGCTCCTTGTTGCATGCCTCTTATATTGAATCCTCAGTCAGGTGCTGAAGTTGAATGGGCTTATATACTACTAAAAGAGTTCTTGAAGTGTTTGATGCCTAAAGCAGTGAAAAATTTGCTCTTACCTGTTATCCAAAAGATTTTACAGGCTAGTCATGAATTATTTTTGTCAATTTCACTGTCCTATTGAAATTTTATACATCTCTTTACGTTATGATATTTTAATTTCAGGTTACTGGTTATTCACATCTGAAGGTTTCCCTTCTCCAAGACTCATTTGTAAGAGAAATATGGAATCGGCTTGGTAAACAAGTGTATATGGAAACAATACATCCTTTGGTCATATCAAACTTATCTATTGCTCCACATAAGAGCTCAGCAACTGCAGCTTCTGTGCTTCTTATTGGCTCCTGTGAAGAGCTTGGCATGCCTATTACCATTAATCAGGTTTAACTTATATTAAAGTCTTTGGATGTTGATGGCAGAAAAATTTGTATTTGATATCCATGTTTTTATCTTAATTTGCCCATAAGCCCTGTATGCATGTGTCTCGGTGCAGTTATAACTTGCTTACTCTTGTTCCAGACAATCCTTCCTTTAATTAACTGCTTTGGGAAAGGAATTTGTGCAGATGGCATTGATGCGCTGGTTAGAATTGGTATTCTTGATTTGTTGGGTTGTTGGTTTTACATCTTTTTGAAATTAGACACGTTCAATTAACTCACTTAAATTTCTACCGTTTAGGTGGTCTTTTTGGTGATATATTCATCGTCAAGCAGATGCTACCATTGCTGAAGAATGTTGTTAGATGCTGCATTAAGTTTTCTTCTATGTCCAAGCCTGAGCCCATGCAAAGTTGGAGTAGTTTAGCCCTTATTGATTGTTTCACCACATTAGATGGTTTTGTTGCTTACTTACGAGGTGAAGTGGTATTAAAGGAGCTTATTGAGGTAAGACTTCTTATTGTAGAAGTTGAATATATGGAGTGATGTTTCTGAAAGTTTGGTGCATACATATGGTCATGCAGGGTCAGAAATCTATGCATATTATGGTGCTTATTCAGAAGAATTTGGATGTCTCTGTGCTTCAGGTGTTTCAAATCTCTTTCTACACATGTTTGCAAGCATTCATGTATTTCTGCATCCATATTTATGTATTTAATTGTGAAAAAGTGCATTGAAAAGTTCACTACCACCAAGTGTTTTGTTGTCTGGGGGAAAATGTTGTAGTACTAAATAAATATTTGTTTATTGGTTAGGGTTCTTCTCTAGTTTAATGTTTATTGGGTCTCCTAAAACGTGTGTGGTCTCTTATCTCCATTTAATTGGGAATTGGAATACTTCTAGAAGATTGACGACTTTTCTTCCTTTCTTATCCACAAAAAAAAAAAAAAAAGATTGAACGCATTTCCGCCCTTTTTTGGGTAAAAGTGGATTTTTGAAGATGAATACGCAAACTGGGAAGATGTCTGATGAAGATGCCACCCACCAACGTGATTCACCTTTGCATATTTGTTTTTTAGACGGTTTATTTCCTGTAATTGCTTTCTTTTCTTTGTCAGAGGATAGTCTCATTATCTTCTTCTTGTTAATGTAATACGTTTCTTGATCATATATTTTTTTCTATAGAAAATAAGAAGAATTATGTTATGGATACCATATTAGTGTCAATTGACTACACTAAGCAGCACAGACCTGCTTTAGTAAGGAAGTTTTGTGCCTGCAAATTGCTATTTGGTATTCTCTTTTCTTATTTACTGCATTTTGCAATCAATGTTTTGTTAAGTGCGCAACTTATCACTTAGATATTTTTTTTATTTTTATTTTTATTTTTGCGTTTACCATGGAACTGTTGAAAAGTATATTTTACTTTAATTTACAATTCTTGTGCATTATTTTTTTTCCCTTATGGCCTTATCTGTGTTAAACGTGTGATGATGTTTCTTTGGATAATAACCTTTTTTTTTTTCTGTGTATTATATCTGAATTACCTGTTTTCCCCTCAAATTTTATGTGCCAGCTAGTCAGTTTTTGATGACTTGGAATTTAATCTGCTATCTGCTGACCAGGTTGCTGCTAGTTCTCTAATGACAGTTTGTCAGATAATTGGACCAGATATGACTGCATTGCATCTTATACCCCAACTTAGAGAGCTATTCGATGAGCTTGCTTTTTCGCAGGAAGCTGCTTATCGATCTACTTCTCTTGGCAGAAATATGAAGATTTCCCAATCAAGCATTGATGGGGATGTCCCAAACGAAGGCCGCATGGACCTTGTGTAAGCACTATCTCTATCCACTTAAAAAATTAAATTTGTTTTGCTCTCTCATATCGTACTCTGCTTCAAAATTGCAGACTGATTTTGTATCCTACTTTTGCATCTATTCTTGGGATAGAAAAACTTCGACAGTGTTGTACAACATGGTTGCTTCTTGAGCAATATCTTCTTCGGTACCATAATTGGAAGGTAGGAGTAGCTTTTGAGGGTGGTGCTCAATTACGTTTCAGCTGATTCATTCAAAATATAATCAAAACTTCATTTCAATTTGTGTATCTCTGAAGATATTTTTGTTCAGTGGGAATGTACAGGGGAGTCATCTCGATGCAGTTCAGAAAACTTGATCCGTAGAAGGACTGAATTCAGTAAGGGCTCAACTAGTGAATACAGTCCTGCCAAACTTTTACTTAATGGTGTAGGGTGGTCAATCCCTCAATCACAAAGGGCTCAAGGTGCCAAAAACTTGATGCCCCTAAGACGGTTCCATGATGTTCATCAAGGTTCCATGGAAATACATGCATCAATGTCTCACTCTATAAAGCTTGAACCCTGGTTTTGGTTCCCCACTATAGCTTCTAGCTGGGATGGACCTGATTTTCTTGGCCGTGCGGTGGGTCTGAAAGAAGAACTTCCATGGAAAATTAAAGCATCTGTTGTTTATTCGGTTCGTGCACATTATGGGGCAGTAAGATCTTTGGCCATTTGTCCAGATGAATTTAATGTTTTCACTGCCGGAATAGGATCTGGGTTCAAAGGAATGGTTCAGAGGTGGGAACTGTCTAGAGTTAACTGTGTTTCTGGTTATTATGGTCATGAAGAGGTTTTCTTCTTTCTTTTTCTCTCTCTTCTTTTGTGATCATAATGAGACCCTACTTTTTTTTTTATTCATGCATGACATAACTGCTTATCTCTAAGCCCCTTGGGACCGTTCAGAAATTAATTGACAACTACATCAAAATTTCCCCTGATTATTATTATTGGTTAGGGAGGTTGTGGTTATTTTTTAATTTTGTTTTGAAACTTGTTAGGTTGTCAATGACATCTGTGTTTTGTCGCCTACCGGAAGAATAGCTTCTTGTGATGGAACTATTCATGTCTGGAATAGCCGATCCGGAAAGCTTATATCAGTCTTTGCAGAATCATCAGTGGATTCTGGACATCTTGCAAGCCCTTTATCTTCTGTCTTGAAGACAAATGCTGACCATGCCAACTCGATAATTTCCAATCCATTGTCAAGTGGAATATTAACTAGTGCATTTGATGGAAGCTTGTATACATATATGCATCATATAGAATTTGATGACAAGCTTGTAGTGGGTACTGGAAATGGTTCTCTTAGGTGAGAGCATATTTTGGGTTTCAAATTCATTTTAAAGCATATTTATATGAGAGTAAAATAAACTCACACAGATTATTGTATGGATGATTATTTTTCCATAGGTTTATTGATGTTGCTCTAGGTCAAAAGCTTCATCTTTGGAGAGGGGATGGCGTTGAGTCTGGTTTTCCTTCTCTTGTCTCGACCATATGCTCTTGTGGATTTGACAAAATGGTTGCAGATGGTGCTTCGGTTATGCCTTCCTGGATTGCAGCTGGACTCAGTTCAGGGTATTGTAGGCTATTTGATGCGAGGAGTGGAAATGTTATTGCCACTTGGCGGGCACATGATGGATATGTGACTAAGGTAGTTTTTACATGCTTAAGAAAAGCAGCTGTACCATGATTTGGAGTTTGATTTGCCTTTTATGCTTGCAGTTGGCTGCACCAGAAGAGCATTTGCTTGTTTCAAGCTCTCTTGACAGGACCTTACGAATTTGGGATCTGAGAAGGTTTGTGCAAATTTTTATGCAAACTATTTTCAGTTGCACTGAGATGAGTTAATAAAAGTTTTTAATTGGATCACGTTAGTTTGATTTCTGAAAATTCATCCGTTCTTCAATCAAGAAAGTTACTTTCTCGGGCAGAGGGGTGTTAGCAAGGTAAGAAAACAAGTTACGGGGAGGGAAAGAAAGAATGTTCCCAATTTCAATTCTTCCCAACAATAATATAGTAATAGGTTTTGGGACCCTGGACTGTCTATATATCAGCACAAGGAACCATATTTCATATCCAATTACTATTATAGGATAAACTAGGCGGACCTTGTTATTGGCTAATTCTCAACCGACTTTTATCTGCTCTCCTGCTATCCAGACTTTTTAAAAGAACATATATGTATTGAATATATTTGTTATGGGATATTGCCAGTAAATGCTGCGAGGTAACACTCTTGGTTGATGACGGCTTCTCATAATTTATTTTGTAGACTTTCACCATCAAATCCAATTATTTTTAGAGGTCATAATGATGGTGTATCTAGCTTCTCGATGTGGGGCCAAGATGTCATCTCAATTTCTAGAAACAAGATTGGGCTTTCGTCTTTGTCAAAGTCTGCTGACGAAGTAAGTAGGGAGTACTTCTTAACGTGTTCTCTTCAGTCGGCCAAGTACGTTATAGTTTATACCATTATGAGTTTTCTTTTCAGTTGAATCTATTCAGGTGTGGTATATTATAATTTGAGGTAGAGTTAAGATTGTGGTAATGCTATTACAGATTTCTAAGAAACTCTTATCGCCAATAAATCATTTCTAAGTTTAGTGGAAGAAAACACAACGTCCTTTACTTTGGTATACAGCGATTCAAAGTCGTGCCATTGATTATAAATTCTCTTACTTTGGGTTTACCTTTTGTGAATTTAAAACTCTATTGGTTGTTCAGTTGCCTTTGTGCAGTGAGTCATATATCCATGTTAATTCTAACTAGGTGGCCCATCATGTGCAGGATGGACAATATCGAATCATACCTCAGAATCTCTCAAGTGTAGACCAGGGAACGAGAAATTTATCAGTATTGTCTAGCATAAGCATTCTTCGTTATTCAAGATTGTTTGTTGTTGGAACAGAAGATGGTTACATGAAAATTTGTTGTTAGGCACTTTATGGTGCTTGGAGAAAGGGGAAATCGTTTATTTTTCCTTCAGTTTTATTTGATGGTAAAACTTTGAATACTTGAATGATAGCAACTGCGAGATTGGCTGCATTTTGGTGAAACGATTTTTGTTTACTATTTGAAAATTGTCGACATGCTTGCCGGTAGCTACCAGGCTGAGCTGTAAGTCTGTAACATTGTATGTAACTTCAGCCTCCTGTTTTTAAGAATTGTAAAAAAAAAAAAGAAAAGAAAAGAAAAAGAAAAGTGCAGCACTTTTCCGTATGCAAAAGGCTACGGCGTCACAGAACTTTTGCTTGACGAAGATATACCTTCGGGGCCTGCAGAATTCTTTATTCCTTAACCTTTCCTTGTTTTTTGATAGGTATAATCCTTTACCCTGTTGTGTTGAAGACCGCAAGCACAGAATATTACTTCCACAACGGCACAAAGTAATACCTTTACGGATGGCTCAAAAACTTATAAGAGGATGG